>NC_088803.1:5711063-5751465 GCF_011386835.1 Chrysemys picta bellii | reverse complement strand
GATGGGGATAGATAGATAGATAGAGGGGGTGGATGGGAGATAGATAGATAGATAGATAGATAGATAAGAGGGGGTGTACGGGGATAGATAGATAGATAGATAGATAGATAGATAGATAGATAGATAGATAGAGGGGGTGTACGGGGATAGATAGACGGGGTGGATGGAGATAGGAAGATAGAGGGTTGGATGGGGGATAGATAGATAGATAGATAGAGGTGCATGTGGAGATAGATAGATGGGGTGGATGGGGATGGATGGATAGATAGATAGATAGATAGATAGATAGATAGATAGATAGATAGATAGAGGGGGTGGATGGGGATGGATAGATAGATAGATAGAGGGGGTGGATGGGGATGGATTAGATAGATAGATAGATAGATAGATAGATAGATAGAGGGGGTGGATGGGGATAGATAGATAGATAGATAGAGGGATGTACAGGGATAGATAGATGGGGTGGATGGGAATGAATGGGGGGGATGGATGGCAGGGGGCATATGGGGGGTTGATGGAGGAGGTGGATGGGGATGGATGGTGGGATGGATGCAGGGGGAGGTATGGGGGTAGATAGAGGGGGTGAAGGGGATGGATAGATGGATGGTGGGTGGATGGGGATGAAGGGGGGGTGAATGCAGGGGGCATATGGGGGTGGATGGGGGATGCATAGGTGGGTGGATGGGGATGAAGGGGGAGATGGATGTAAGGGGCGTATGGGGTTAGATAGAGGGGGTGGCTGGGGATGGATGGTGGGTGCATGGGGATGAAGGGGAGGATGGATGCAGGGGATGTATGGGGGTCGATGGAGGAGGTGGATGGAGATGAATGGGGGGGATGGATGGAGGAGTGGATGGAGATGAATGGGGGGGATGGATACAGGGGGCGTTGGGGGTCAATGGGGAGGTGGATGGGGATAGATGGATGGGGATGATGGGGGGTGGATGCAGGGTGCATGGGGGGTAGGTAGAGGGGGGTGTATCTGCTTCCCCAGCCCGGGGGGAAGGCCCAGAGAGGTCAGACTGGGACAGCAGCACACCACGGATGGACCTGGCCTCATTCCACTCTGCACCCCAGCTGCGACGCCTGTCCAGCACCATCCGCTGCCCGCTGCAGGTCTGAGCGTTCAGCTCCAGTCGGTAAGTTCTGATTTATAGTAATCCAGGCTGTGTATATGCCCATGAGTCTATCCACCCACCGGTCCCTCTACCCCTCCCATCCATCCATCCACCCCTCCATCCATCCACCCACCGGTCCCCACCCACCCTCCTATCCATCCATCCATCCATCCATCCATCCACCCCGCCCTGTCCCCATCCACCTCCTGCACCCATCCATCCAGCCACCCACCCGCTCCCTCTACCCCTCCCTCCCTCCATCCATCCACCCACCGTTCCTTCCATCCCTGCATCCATACATCCATCCAGCCAGCCCCTCTCTCCAGCCATGCATCCATCCCCATACACACCTCTCCCTCCATCCATTCCTCCATCCATTCATCACCCTCTTCATCCATCCATCCACCCCTCTCCAGCCATCACCTCTCAGCCATCCATCCCCATACACGCCCCTCTATCCATGCATCCACTCCTCCCTCCACCCCTCCATCCATCCACCCCCCCCACCCACTCATCACAGATTTGTCTATCCATCTAGTCATCGTTACCCATTGTTGACCATCTGTGCAGCTAACGGCCTCCAATCCATAAAGCCCCCTGGATTTTCTTTGCCTTTGAAATAGGTTTACATCTAATCAAATCAAACTTTTGCTAATCCCTCTGACTCATCTCCCTCTCTGGTCTATCCGGTCAGATAAACCAATCTGTCTACCCCAATCCCTACTAAACCCTCAACTCTATTTTTATCCATTTCCCTCTAATCTCTGATTTAATCTCACCCTTCGGTCCCTTTCCATCTCTCTAATCCAGTGGAACCTCAACTGGCCAATCTCCATGGAGCCTGTGTAACTTCTCTGGGTACCACAAATCACTCCGATACTTTATGGAACCATCTATTTAGTCTGTGTCCCGATCATAATCTGTCTAAAATGTATGTCATCATCCGTCATATGTTGTGGTTATGGATTATAAACTGTGTAATCGACTATAATCTGTCGAATGTCTCTAGCATAATGCATCTGATAGACTATAATTAGAGAGACAAGGTAGATCAGGAATATCTTTCACTGGACCACCAAGGTCTTCTCTGGTCCCCAGAAAGATGGACTTTCACCAACGTTATGGTGAGGAAGAGCTCGGTGTAAACTCACAAGTTGTCTCTTTCACCAAGAGACGTCGGTCTCATAAAAGATATCCCACCTTGTGTCTCTCATCTCAATCCGGCACACCACCTCCACAAACAGATTCTCATCGAGGATTTTAGTCTCGCTAATCGATTATAATCTGCGTGAACTCAGTACACCAAAAACCACTCGAATCTGGTGTATTCTGTACTTTGACTACCTATTATAACTGCTGTAATCGCCCACAGCTAGGAGCCTGTGAGCTATGTGTTCTCATAGCTACGTATCGCCCCGTTGTTCATCTCCCGTGTCCAGACTGGAACCAGCGCTAAACGAAACTGTCTCATTTAAAATCGAGGAGGGGAAATGGAGGCACGCAGCACGCCGGCATAGCGGGAAAGGTGGGAATGGGGGGGAGAAGAGGCCATGTGGGCAGGCGGGTGGCGCCCCTCCAGACATTGAGTGGGATGGGAGGGGGACATCCAGGGAGTTTCGGGTGGGGTCCGGTTGAAGAGATAGAAGATTGGCCAACAGAAGCAACCAAGTGTGTGACCCAGCCCCCACGGTCACCTATCTTAATCTGACATTCTGGAGCGCTAGATAAAGGGAGGATGGGGGAGGGTAGCTCAGTGGGTTGAGCATTGGCCTGCTAAACCCAGGGTTGTGAGTTCAATCCTTGAGGGGGGCCATTTAGGGATCTGGTGCAAAAATCTGTTTGGGGATTAGTCCCCCTTTGAGCAGGGGGTTGGACTAGATACTCCTGAGGTCCCTTCCAATCCTGATATTCTATTACAAAGTCCCAGGCCAAGCCATGTTCATCCAGTGTCTGGCTGTGCATTGCAGCAAACATTTGGTTGGGCATTGAATCTAGTGGCCAATGTATTGCTTAGACCCATTCCCAGCAATTTTCAACTTTCTTATAGCCACGCACTTTTCTCCAGTCTCTACTGGGAGCTGTCTGGGCCGCTCTAGTAATCTGTCTTGAGGATATTTATCCACCTGTCGTCCCAGCCGTAACATCTCTCTATGTGTCAGTCCCCTTTACACTATCCATCCATCTACGTCCCCGTCCCCTCTGATCTCACCTTCCAGGCATATACACAGCAATTCAGCCCTCCATCCTCCCACCCCTCCATACCCATCCACAGCCTTCATCCCTCCATACCCATCCCTCCATACCCATCCACAGCCCTTCATCCCTCCATCCCCCATCCCTCCATCCACAGCCACTCATCCCTCCATCCCCCATCCCTCTATCCCCATCCACAGCCCTTCATTCCCTCCATCCCCCATTCCTCCATCCCCATCCACAGCCCTTCATCCCTCCATCCCCCATCCCCTCCATCCCCATCCACAGCCCTTCATCCCTCCATCCCCCCATCCCTTCATCCCCATCCACAGCCCTTCATCCCTCCATCCCCCATCCCTCCATCCCCATCCACAGCCCTTCAGCCCTCCATCCCCCATCCCTCCATCCCCATCCACAGCCCTTCATCCCTCCATCCCCCATCCCTCCATCCCCATCCACAGCCCTTCATCCCTCCATCCCCATCCCTCCATCCCCATCTACAGCCCTTCATCCCTCCATCCTCCCACCCCTCATCCCCATCCACAGCCCTTCATCCCTCCATCCTCCGACCCCTCCATCCCCATCCACAGCCCTTCATCCCTCCATCCCCCCACCCCTCCATTCCCATCCACAGCCCTTCATCCCTCCATCCTCCTACCCCTCCATCCCCATCCACAGCCCCTTCATCCCTCCATCCTCCATCCCTCCAACCCCATCCACAGCCATTCATCCTTCCATCCCCCGTCCCTTCCATCCCATCCACAGCCCTTCATCCCTCCATCCTCCCACCCCTCCATCCCCATCCACAGCCCTTCATCCCTCCATCCTCCTACCCCTCCATCCCCATCCACAGCCATTCATCCCCTCTATCCTCCCACCCCTCCATCCCTATCCACAGCCCTTCATCCCTCCACCCCCATCCCTCCATCCCCATCCACAGCCCTTCATCCCTCATCCCCCATCCCTTCATCCCCATCCACAGCCCTTCATCCCTCCATCCCTCCATCCCCATCCACTGCCATTCTGCCCACCGTACATTCAAACTCATCTATTTCTTTGATCTATTTCAATCTTGAAATCTGGTAATTTCGCCCTGACACATAATTGCCTCGAATCTCTTTTATCCAATTGATTTTAATTGGCATTAGTAAGGCTAATCTTGTTATCTCAGTCTGAACTAATTTAACTATTCATTGTTCTTCAGTTTCTATGGAACGATCCCTCCCTCCTTGTGCGATATCCATCCGTCCCACCCCCCTCTCCCTCTGCAACATCCCTCCCTGTGCGATATCCATCCGTCCATCCCCTCTCCTTGTGTGATATCCAGCCATCTATCCCCCTCTCCCACCACAACATCCATTCTCCCCTGTGCAATATCCATCCGTCCATCCCCCTCTCCCTCCACATCATCCATCCCTCCCTGTGTGATATCCATCCATCCACCCCCCTCTCCCGCCACATCATCCTCCCTCCCTGTGTGATATCCATCCATCCATCCCCCTCTGCCTTCACATCATCCCTCCGTCCCTGTGAGATATCCATCTGTCCATCCCCCTCTCCCTCCACATCATCCCTCCCTCCCTGTGCAATATCCATCCGTCCATCCCCCTCTCCCTCCACATCATCCCTACCTGTGCGATATCCATCCATCCATCCCCCTCTCCCTCTGCAACATCCCTCCCTGTGTGATATCCATCCATCCATCCCCCCTCTCCCTCCACAACATCCCTCCCTGTGTTATATCCATCCATTCATCCCCCTCTGCCTTCACATCATCCCTCCGTCCCTGTGCGATATCCATCTGTCCATGCCCTCTCCTTCCACATCATCCCTCCCTGTGTGATAGCCATCCGTTCATCCCCCTCTCCCGCCACATCATCCATCCCTCCTATGTGATATCCATCCGTCCATCCCCCTTTCCCTCCACAATAGTCATCCTCCCTGTGCGATATCCATCCGTCTATCCCCCTCTACCTCCACAACATCCCTCCCTACTTGTGCGATATCCTTCTGTCCATTCCCCTCTCCCTCCAAAACATCCCTCCCTCCCTGTGTGATATCCATCTGTCCATCCCCCTCTCCCTCCACATCATCCCTCCCTCCCTGTGCGATATCCATCCGTCCTTCCCCCTCTCCCTCCACATCATCCCTCCCTCCCTGTGCGATATCCATCCGTCCATCCCCCTCTCCCACCACAACTTCCATCCCTCCCTGTGTGATATCCATCTGTCCATCCCCCTCTTCCACCACAACATCCATCCCTCCCTGTATGATATCCATCCGTCCATCCCCTCTACCTCCACATCATCCATACCTGTGTGATATCCATCCATCCACCCCCTCTCCCTCCACATCATCCCTCCCTCCCTGTGCGATATCCATCTGTCCATTCCCGTCTCCCTCCACATCATCCCTCCCTGTGTGATATCCATCTGTCTATTCCCCTCTCCCACCATATCATCCATCTCTACCTGTGTGATATCCATCCATCCATCCCCCTCTCCCACCACAACTTCCATCCCTCCCTGTGTGATATCCATCCGTCCATCCCCCTCTCCCTCCACATCATCCCTCCCTGTGTGATATCCATCCATCCATCCCCCTCTCCCTCCACATCATCCCTCCCTCCCTGTGTGATATCCATCTGTCCATCCCCCTCTCCCACAACATCCCTCCCTCCCTGTGTGATATCCATCTGTCCATCCCCCTCTCCCACCACAACATCCATCCCTCCCTGTGTGATATCCATCCGTCCATCCCCCTCTCCCACCACAACTTCCATCCCTCCCTGTGTGATATCCATCCATCCATCCATCCCCCTCTCCCTCCACATCATCCCTCGCTGTGTGATATCCATCCGTCCATCCCCCTCTCCCTCCACATCATCCCTCCCTGTGTGATTTCCATCCGTCCATCCCCTCTCCCTCCACATCATCCTCCCTCCCTGTGCGATATCCATCTGTCCATCCCCCTCTCCATCCATAACATCCCTCCCTGTGTGATATCCATCCATCCATCCATCCCCCTCTGCCTTCACATCATCCATCCCTCCCTGTGTGATATCCATCCGTCCATCCCCCTCTCCCACCAAAACTTCCATCCTCCCTGTGTGATATCCATCTGTCCATCCCCCTCTCCATCCACAACATCCCTCCCTGTGTGATATCCATCCATCCATCCCCCTCTGCCTTCACATCATCCATCCCTCCCTGTGTGATATCCATCCATCCATCCCCCTCTCCATCCACAATATCCCTCCTTGTGTGATATCCATCCGTCCATCCCCCTCCCTCACATCATCCCTCCCTCCCTGTGCGATATCCATCCGTCCATCCCCCTCTCCCACCACAACTTCCATCCCTCCCTGTGTGATATCCATCCATCCATCCCCCTCTCCCTCCACATCATCCCTCCCTGTGTGATATCCATCCGTCCATCCCCCTCTCACTCCACATCATCCCTCCCTGTGTGATATCCATCCATCCATCCCCCTCTCCCTCCACATCATCCCTCCCTCCCTGTGCGATGTCCATCTGTCCATCCCCCTCTCCATCCACAACATCCCTCCCTGTGTGATATCCATCCATCCATCCCCCTCTGGCCTTCACATCATCCATCCCTCCCTGTGTGATATCCATCCGTCCCTCCCCCTCTCCCACCACAACTTCCATCCCTCCCTGTGTGATATCCATCTGTCCATCCCCCTCTCCCTCCACATCATCCCTCCCTGTGTAATATCCATCCATCCATCCCCCTCTGCCTTCACATCATCCATCCCTCCCTGTGTGATATCCATCCGTCCCTCCCCCTCTCCCACCACAACTTCCATCCCTCCCTGTGTGATATCCATCCGTCCATCCCCCTCTCCCTCCACATCATCCCTCCCTCCCTGTGTGATATCCATCTGTCCATCCCCCTCCTCCCACCACAACATCCCTCCCTCCCTGTGCGATATCCATCCGTCCATCCCCCTCTCCCTCCACATCATCCCTCCCTCCCTGTGTGATATCCATCCGTCCATCCCCCTCCCTCACATCATCCCTCCCTCCCTGTGCGATATCCATCCATCCATCCCCCTCTCTCTCCACATCATCCCTCCCTCCCTGTGCGATATCCATCCATCCATCCCCCTCTTCCACCACAACATCCATCCCTCCCTGTGTGATATCCATCCGTCCATCCCCCTCTTCCACCACAACATCCATCCCTCCCTGTGCGATATCCATCCGTCCATCCCCCTCTACCTCCACCTCATCCATACCTGTGCGATATCCATCCGTCCATCCCCCCTCTCCTCCACATCATCCCTCCCTCCCTGTGCGATATCCATCCGTCCATCCCCCTCTCCCTCCACATCATCCCTCCCTCCCTGTGCGATATCCATCCGTCCATCCCCCTCTCCCTCCACATCATCCCTCCCTCCCTGTGTGATATCCATCCGTCCATCCTCCTCTCCCTCCACAATACCCCTTTCCATTCCCCTCCCTCACGTCTCAACCGGCCGCTCCTGGGAAGCGTCCTGGATGCCTGGGTCCCAGGCCCCATCCCGGGCTGTAACCCCGTCCTGTCCGGTTCCTTGTGCAATACGGAAACTGGGCACTAATGGGCAGGTGATGCCAATGACAGCACATGGTCTCAGCTCAAATTATCTATGGGTAGAGAGGACAGGGGTGTGTAGCGCTGGGGGCGCCAGGCTGTTCAGAGCTGGAGGCGTGGCTCGGCGGGGGGCGCTGCACCGTGGGGAGCCGGGGGGTGGGGCTCAGATGGGGGAGTCGGTTGTGGGGCTTGGATGGGGGGGCGCTGCGCCGTGGGGAGCCCAGGGCGGGGCTCGGTGGGGTCGCTGCGCTGTGGGGAGTCGGGGGCAGGGCTCGGCAGAGGGCACTGCGCTGTGGGGAGCCGGGGGTGGGGTTCAGATGGGGGAGCTGGGGCTGGGGCTGGGGCTCAGCGGGGGGCACTGTGCTGTGGGGAGCTGGGGGCAGGGCTTGGCTGAGGTGCTGTGCCGTGGAGCGTGTTTATTTAAAGTCACATGCAGAGTGCACGGTGCTGTACAATGCATTTTATTCTACAGTCTGGGAAGGAGACATGGGGGCCGACACTGATATACAGAGAGCAGGGGTCGGGGTGGCAGGCTCTGTCAGTTGCAGCCGGGAGGGTGCCGGGGGGGTCACGGGAGTTACTCCTCGTTCAGCCCCTTCTGCAAAAGAACAGAGAGAGAAAGCGAGTGTCAATACGAAGGCAAAGACGTGGGAGGGAAGATGGGAGGGGAGAAGAGGTGACAGGAGAAATGGGGAAGGAGAGGAGAAGAGGGGGTGGGGTCAGAGGAGGGGGAGGGGCAGCCCCGCCATGGCCCACCTTGGCTCCGATGTCGCGGCTCTTGGCCCGCAGCTTGTTGACCTGGGACTCGGCGATGTCGGCCCGCTCCTCCGCCTCGTCCAGCTCGTGCTGCACCTTCCGGAACTTGGCCAGGTTGGTGTTGGCTTGTTCCTCCTGCCGGGGGAGAAAAGCTGGGGTGTTACCCTGTGGAACTGCCCGCTACTGGGTCTGCAGCGCAGCCCAGAGTTCAGCATGGCCAGGCCCCTGCATCTACCTGGCTACTGCCCCAAGGCAGGGGGTGCCTGTCCCACTGGGGACACAGAGAAGAAAACGGGACGTGTTAACCTGTGGAACTACCCACCACTGGATTTCCAACAGATAAGGCCCTCAGGGAAGAATAGGAGGGGCCAGCTCCCCTGTACTGATTGGTTACAATCCATCCATTCTTCCATTTTTTCATCCAACCTTTCCATCACCTCTCCATCTATCCACCCACTCAACTGTCCACCTGCCCATCCGTCTGGGGGAGGAGGAGGTCTGGATTCCAGAATGCATAATGGGGAGGATCTAGAAGTTCTGGACACTCACCGCCTCCTCGGCCTGCCGCTTGTAGGCTTTGACCTTCAGCTGGAGTTTGTCCACCAGGTCCTGGAGACGGATCAGATTCTTCCTGTCCTCCTCAGTCTGGAAAGATGAGGGGGGAAGAAATTCTGGATTCAGCCAGTGGCTCTGGAACCCAGCTGCTCGAGAACCATGGGGGTCTGGATTAATCCCCAACCTTCGTTCATGACCATAAGTCTATGTGTGCTTCCTCAAGTGGGGGTGGTAACAAAAGAGCCCCATAATTACTCTAGACCTGTCTAAAACCCAAGGGCTGCTGGGGTATCCTTGATCTACAATTTAAAAAGGCCAGTGTGAGGGGTGATGGTTTCTAGATCCATCATGTTCTAGACCAAAAGCCAAGCCAGTTAGGAGTTGGTTGTAGAGCAGGACTGGGTAAGAGCCTGGCTCTAGAACAGCATGATGGCTGGGGATGCTGAGGATACTCCTGGCTGTTACTGTAGACTATGGAGGTAACCCATGGGTATTTCATGCGGGGTTTGAGACTATGGAGGGACTGGTGTTCTTGAGTTTGGCAGTGCAACAGAGCTATGGCAATGGGTGTGCTATGCTCTAGAGTAGGGGTGGGCAAACTTTTTGGCCTGAGGGCCGCATCGGGTTTAGTAAATTGTATGGAGGGCTGGTTAGGGGAGGGGTTCATGGGCGGCCCCCATCTCCTATCTGCCCCCCCCCCGGGGACTCCTGCCCCATTCAACCCCCCCTGTCCCCTGACTGCCCCTGGATCTCTGACACCCCATCCAACCCCTCCTCTCATTCCTGATGGCCCCCCGGGACCTCTGCCCCATCCAACCATCCCTTCTCCCTGTCCCCTGATTGTCCCCGGAACCCCTGCCCCATCCAACCCCCCTTCTTCTTCCTGACTGCCCCCCCGGGACCCCTGCCCCCATTTAACCCCCTGTTTCCCCCCTGACCACCATCCACACCCCCGCCCCCTGACCACCACCCCGAACTCCCCTGCCCTCTATCCCAACACCCCCTGCTCCCTGCCCCCTTACTGCGCTGCCTGGCTGGCGGTGCTACAGCCCCACTGTCTGGCTGGAGTCAGACCATGCCACCACCCCCACTGCGCAGCACAGAGACCAGGTCAGGCCGGGCTCTGCAGCTGTGCTGCCCCAGGAGCTCACAGCCCCGCCAACCAGAGCATTGCGCCAGCGGCGGAGTGAGTGAGCTGGGGTTGCGGGGGAGGGGGGAGAGCAGGGGAGGGCCCGGGGTCTAGCCTCCTGGCCAGGAGCTCAGGGGCTCTAGAATATGTGAAAACTATTCTAGAACAAGTCAGGGAAGTCTATGGCCTGTAATACACAGGAGATCTGGCTAGATGACCACAATGGTCCTTTCTGACCTTGGATCTATGACTCTAGGTCATCTATGGTCTAGCATAGATCAGGTTATGTTCTGTGCCACATGTCCCACGTTCTCGAGCGGATAGCTTGTGTTCTGGTGCAGAGGTTTCTGGAACAGGGCATGCTCACCGAGGTCTACAATGATCAGTAAGATGTTCTAGACCAAGCAAACAATTCTGTAGCATGTGTCTTGAGTGCGATGCTCAAGTCCTAGTGTGGGATGGTCAGAAGCCAGGTATTTGCGATTCAGAACAGCTAGGATGATGTTCTGGATAGGACCGTACATGCCCTGGGGCATGTGTCATATGTTCTAGAGAATACATAGCGTGTTTGGGGGCAGGCTACTTGTGTTCCATGTCAGACAACTCATGTTCTAGACTGCAAGTTCTGGGGCATGCACTTCAGGTTCTAGAGCACACATTGTGTTCTAAGGCATGCGACTCGCATTCTGGAGCATATCATTTGTATTCTGGACTGCAAGATTTACAGCTCCTCTTGTTTCCAGACTCACCCCCTCCCAGCAGGTACCTGGTAGGTGAGCTCCTTGATGCGGCGCTCTGATTTGCGCAGGCTCTTGATGCTCTCCGCATTGCGCTTCTGCTCCGACTCCAGCTCGTTCTCGAGCTCCCGGACACGCGCCTCCAGTTTCTGCAGCTGCTTCTTGCCGCCCTTGAGGGCCAGCTGCTCGGCCTCATCCAGCCGCAGCTGCAGGTCCTTGATGGTCTGCTCCATGTTCTTCTTCATTCGCTCCAGGTGGGCGCTGGTGTCCTGCTCCTTCTTCAGCTCCTCCGCCATCATCGCCGCCTGCGGCCAGAAAGAAAAGTCATTCCCTGCCCCCCTGAGCCAGCCAGTACCCCCACCCTGGGGCCAGGTCGGAGCCGGTGCCCCCTAGAGGGCACAGGCCCCCTGTCCCATTCCCTCGCACTCACGTCGGTGATGGCTTTCTTGGCCTTCTCCTCGGCATTCCTGCACTCCTGCACGGCCTCCTCCACCTCTGTCTGCAGCTGGGACAGATCCGCCTCCATCTTCTTCTTCTGGTTGATCAGGCTGGTGTTCTAGATCAGTGGGTGAGGGGAGATAAGCTCAGAGGCGGCATCGTTCCATCAGATCTAGAGATAGTTCCCTGACAGCTCAGGATCCGAGCCATCTGAGCTCCTTCCCTGGTGGTCTAGAATCCCATGCTGTCAGGTCTGTTCTAGATTTGCCTCTCTGGGAGAAATGCCATTCCCTAAAATGTTCTAGCTCCTTGATCTTGAATTAAATGGAATCAGGGGGTGGTTGTTGAGACTCAAGCTCTAGATTGGCCTAAAACCAGCTGGTGGTCTGTACAGGCACCAGACAAATAAGAGACTCTTGTCTCTCACACACAGAGCAGTGATTATTTTCTAGACTTATCCCACTCAAAATGGGCATATTCTAGTCTATATCTGCACAAAAGGAGTAATTATCATATTCTAGACTGTCACCCCACCCAAATGTTCTACATTATTGCCCCAGCCAAATGGTGCAGTGATCCCATTCCAGGATGTTATTTTACCTGACCAAGACAAGTTCTAGACATTTCCCCCAAGCAATCAGGACACTGGCCATATTATACATATATTCTAGACTATCACCTCACTCAAAACATGTTTGTCATGTTCTAGACTCTTAGTCAGACTAAACTGGGTGATAACCATGTTCTAGATGATTATTCAGAACAAATAAAGTGATGTTTATATTTCAGAGTATTATCCAGAACAAATAAAATGGCCACCATGTTCTAGATGACTATTCTGAATGAACTTGGCAATGGCCATCTTCTAGACTACTATCCAGAAAGTGCTGAGCTCTAGCCATGTTTCAGAGCATCACCCAAACCCATTCCTGTCATGAATGAACAGGGAAGCCCATATGGTTGTGATCTTGTGCTACGTTGTTTTCCAGACAGACTGGATATTCTAGACTATTATCTAGAACAAATCAAGTGGCAATCACATTCTAAATGGTTATCCATTTAGACACAAAAATGCAGTATCGAGGCTCTAGACCACTTCCTAGGGCAAACAAAGTGCTGCTCATGTTCTGGATTACAATCCAACCTCAACACAGCAGCACACACACTCTAGATTATGGCTGTCATGTTCTAGATCACTCTCCAGACCCAACAGGGCAGTGTCAATGTTCTAGGCTCCTGTTATGAATGAACAGGGAAGCTCACATGGGTCAGTGATGGGAACCGCTGCTGGGGCCAGGTTTTCTGTAGTGGACCAAAGGGGGTTCCGCTCAAGGGGTCAGATGTCGGGGGTTCCCATCTCTCTCACCTGGGTGTGGAGCAGCTGGACTCTCTCGCTGGCTTCTATCAGCTCCTGCTCGGCCAGTTTCCGGGCGCGCTCCGTCTGCTCCACCACGGCTCGCAGCTCCTCCAGCTCGGCCGTCAGCAGGTTGTTCCGCCGCTCCACAATGGCGATGTTCTCCTTTAGGTCCTCGTTGGCCCGGACGACGTCGTCCAGCTGGATCTGGGTGTCCTGGGGTGGAGGGAGAACAGGCCATGAGTGGGGAGACAGGACATGGCCAGGACCCTCCCCTCCACAGCACAGCACCCCCTAGGGCCAGGCTGGGAGACAGGGAACCACTGGGACCCCCTCACAGCACAGCGCCCCCTGGAGGTACCTTGAGCAATCCCTGCAGCAGCTTGACTTGCTTCTGGGCCTCGGCCGCCATGCGGTTGGCGTGGCTCAGCTGGATCTCCATCTCGTTGAGGTCGCCCTCCATCTTCTTCTTGACTCTCAGCGCCTCGTTGCGGCTGCGGGTCTCGGCGTCCAGCGAGGTCTGCAGCGAATCCACCACCCGCAGGTGGTTGCGCTTGGCCTGCTCCATCTCCTCGTCCTTCTCCGCCAGCTTCCGCTCGAAATCCGCCTTGAACTGGTTAAACTCCAGCTGGGCCCGCAGAATCTTCCCCTCCTCGTGCTCCAGAGAGGCCTGGGGGTGGGGGGAGGAGGGAGGATGAATGAATGAGAGAAAAGAGAGAGAGAGATTAATACAAAGAAAAAAAGAAAGAAAGAAAGAAAGAAAGAAAGAAAGAAGAGGGGAGGCGGAGAGAGAAGGAAGGAGTAAATATATCAGAGGAAGAATGAAAAATGAGGCAGAAAGAATTAAAGAATGAATGAAAAAGGGAAGAGTGAATGAAATAGGAAGAATGGAGAAAGGATTGGAAAGAGAGAGAGAGGAAAAATAAAATCCCAAATAAGAAAGAAAGAAGAAATATGTTAAAGGAAGGATGAAAAAAGACAGAGAGGAGGAAGGAGTGAGTGGAAAAAGAAGAGTGGATGAAGAGGAAAGAATGGGGAAGGCATTGGAAAGACAGAGAGGCAAAATGAAACCAGAAATGCATGAAAGAAGGAATGAAAAAGAAGACAGGGAGAAAAAAATGAATCCAAGACAGAGGGAGAAAGAAAGGAGGAATGAAGAAAAGCAGAGATGGAAAGAAAGAAGAAATTAATGAAGGAGGAGAGGAATGGAGACCAAAAGAGAGAGAAGAAATGAATGGAGGGAAAAGATAGAAAGAAAGAATAAAGAAAAGCAAAGAAAGAGAGGAAGGAGAAATCAATAGAAGAAAGAAAGAAAGAAAAGAATGAGTGAAAAAAGCAAGGGTGAATGAAAGGGGAAGACCGGGGAAAGGGTTGGAAAGAGAGAAAGGGAAAATGAAATCAGAATAGGCAGAGCCGGAGCTGGGGGGGGTTCCTGGCTGACCCCCACGTGGCTCTGGGAAGGGGTTCCCGGCTGATGGCGCTGGGGGTTCCTGGCTGACCCCCACGCGGCTCTGGGAAGGGGTTCCCGGCTGATGGCGCTGGGGGTTCCCGGCTGACCCCCACGCGGCTCTGGGAAGGGGTTCCCGGCTGACGGCGCTGGGGGGTTCCCGGCTGACCCCCACGCGGCTCTGGGAAGGGGTTCCCGGCTGACGGCGCTGGGGGGTTCCCGGCTGACCCCCACGCGGCTCTGGGAAGGGGTTCCCGGCTGACGGCGCTGGGGGGTTCCCGGCTGACCCCCACGCGGCTCTGGGAAGGGATTCCCGGCTGACGGCGCTGGGGGTTCCCGGCTGACCCCCACGCGGCTCTGGGAAGGGATTCCCGGCTGACGGCGCTGGGGGTTCCCGGCTGACCCCCACGCGGCTCTGGGAAGGGATTCCCGGCTGACGGCGCTGGGCGTTCCCGGCTGACCCCCACATGGCTCTGGGAAGGGGTGCTCGGCTGTGCCCCTCACCTCAGCCTCCTCCAGCGCCGCCTGCAGCTCCATCTTCTCGGCTTCCAGCTGCTTCCGCACCTTCTCCAGCTCATGGATGGTTTTGCCGCTGGTTCCCAGCTGCTCCGTCAGGTCCGAGATTTCCTCTGCGGGGGGAGAGAGACCATGCTAAGCCGGAGGCGGGTCATGGCTAGGGTGGGAGATTGTCCTACCCCAGCGTGGGGCCAGGGGGCGCTGTGCTGCAGGGAGCGGGGGCAGGGGGTGCCGGGGAGTGGGCTGGAGAGTCTCACCCTGTAGGTTCTTATTCTCCCTCTTGAAGGTCTCCAGATGCTCCAGCGACTCCTCGTAGGCGTTCTTCAGCTTGAAGAGCTCGGTGCTGAGTGACCGCGCCTCCTTCTGCGACGACTCCAGCTCCGTCTGCGACTCCTCGAACTTCTGCTTCCACTCGGACAGGATCTGGGGGGTGGGGTGGGGGGTGAGAGAGTCACCCCAATGGATGAGCCTTCTGCTCAGCGGAGAAAACTCCCTGCTCTGGGCCCCTCTCACTTCTCTCCCCTTTCTTCTAGCTTTTCATTCCTTCCTGCTTTCCCTGTCCTCGGTCTCTCCCCCTTTCTGTAGATTCTAAGCCCAGTCACCCATGTTTCCAGCCCATATCTGACAACTGAGCTAGAACATGTCTTAAGAGACGCCAGTTCTTGATTTAAAGATGCCAAGTGACGGAGAAGCCACCGTCGGCCTAGGCTGGCTCTTCTAAGGGTTAATTCCTGTGCCTGTGAAAAATTTGCACCTTATTTCTAGTCTGAACATGTCGTACTTCAGAGTCCAGGCACTGGGTCTAGTTCTCCTTTGGGTGCTGAGATTCAAGAGTGCCCTACCAGAAAACCTCTTGCCTAGGTAGATCCTTGTAGACCAGGGATGGGCAACATTTGGCCTGCGGGCCGAGCCGGTTTGTTTACCTGCCACGTCCACAGGTTCGGCCGATCGCGGGTCCCACTGGCCGCGGTTCACCGCTCCAGGCCAATGGGGGCTGCAGGAAGCGGCGTGGGAGGAGGGATATGCTGGCCGTCACTTCCCGCTGCCCCCATTGGCCTGGAGCAGCGAACCGCGGCCAGTGGGAGCCGCGATCGGCCGAACCTGTGGACGCGGCAGGTAAACAAGCTGGCCCGGCCCGCCAGGGTGCTTACCCTGGCGAGCCACGTGCCAAAGGTTGCCGATCCCTGTTGTAGACCATGATCAAGACACCTCGTAAGCTCTGAGATATTATGGTCTCCCCATCTTCGAAAGGAGAACGAGATGGGAGGGGGGATGGAAATGTTGCCTTTTCGGGGAAACAATTTTTTTTCACCTGTTAGCAACCCAAATGAGAATGTTTTCTGCTGAAAAATACCCAATTGTTGGTTGCTGAAAAGTATTTTTTGCCTTCCCTTGGCTCTATTTCATTCATTCTTTGGCTCTGTTTCATTCACTCGTTCTTTATTTGGCTCTCTCTATTTCGTTTTCTTTCCATCTTTCACCCTATCTATCTTTTGCCTCCATTTAAGTCTCTCTTTGCTCTCTTTCATTCATTTGTTCATTGGCTTTTTATTCAATTTTTCTTTGTACTTCATGCTCTCATTCTTTGACTCCTTCCCTCTAGTCCATTTTTACTTTTGTTCCATATTTTTGTTCTATTTTATTTATATTTGGTTTTGCTTCTTTCTTTCCTAGGCTCTATTTCATTCCTTCTGTGCTCTGTTTCCTTCTTTATTTCCTTCTAGTCTTTCTTTGATCTATTTCATTCATTCACTCTGTTTTATCCCTTCCTTCCTTCCTTCCTTGATTTTATTTAATTTAATATTTTTTGGCTTTGTATTCAATTTTTCTGCGGCTCTACCTCCTTCTTTCTTTCTTTCTTTCTTTCTTTCTTTCTTTCTTTCTTCGCCTCTATTTAATTCATGCTTCATTTCTTTAGTTCTATTTTATTCTGTCTTCCTTTGGCCCTGTTTCATTCTTTCTTTGCTCTACTTCATCCATTCATTCATTCTCTTTCCCCCTCTCTCTCCCCTCCCCCAGCCCCACCTTGTCGAAGTTTCTCTGCTTCTTGTCCAGGGCGGCTGCGGCAGCGTTTGACCGCTCCACGTCCACCATCAGGTCCTCGATCTCATTCTGCAGCCGGTGCTTGGTCTTCTCCAGTGACGAGCACTTGGCGTTCACGGCCTCCACAGCCTCCTCCGCCTCCTGCAGCCGCTGCGCCAGCTTCTTCCTGCCACCGGGGGGCGACAGACACCATCGGTCACCAAAGAGCGACCTGGGCTCTTCCCCACCTCCCTCAGCCTTGGAATTACAGGGGGTTCCCAGCAGAAAAATGCCTGTGACATCGGCCTGATGGTCTGGACCATTCTAGACAAGTTCCCCGTAGAAAATTAACAAGACACTGGATTGACACATGGGATTCTTATATTCTAGACTGCTCTAGACCATTGTAGACAATCTTCCAGCTGTACATGACCAAGACACTGGATTGACACATGGGATTCTTATATTCTAGACTGCTCTAGACCATTGTAGACAATCTTCCAGCTGTACATGACCAAGACACTGGCGGGATGAATGGGAACCTTATGTTCTAGACCCTTCAAGACAAAAGGAGTTTCTGGTCCGTGGTGGGGAATAGAGAGAGACACACACACCTTCACTTCAGGGCAAGATGGAAGGAAATAGGAGAGAAGGTGGGAATGTCGAACCAAGCATAAGAGAGGATGAAAGGAAAGGGCAGGGGAGGAGAGGGAAGTGGAGGGGAGGGAAGGATGAACAGGAAGAACAAACAATCAGGAAGAAAGAATGAACAGAAAGAAAGGACAAGAAAAAAGAAAGAACAGGAAGATGAAAGGAAAAAAGAAAAAGAATGAGACAAACAATAAAAAAGGAAAAAAGAAAAAACAGAAGGAATGCAAGAAGGAACAAAAGAACAAAAAAGGATGAAAGGAAAAAAGAACAGGCGGACGAAAGAACAAAAATGAAAAGCCAACAGAAAGAAAGGAAGCAAGAGAGATGGGACGACAGAACAAAGAAAACAAGAAATGAAAGAACAACAGAAAGAAAGAAAAAATGACAGAACAAACAAGAGAATGAATGTGAAAAAAAAGAATGAATGAGAGAAACAAGAGGAGCGGATGAAAGAAAAAAGCACAAAAGAATAAGAGAATGCACAAAAAAATAAAAGAACAAGGGAACAAAAAGAAAATAGGAGGGATTGAATGAGAGGGTGAAAGCAAACAGGAATGGAAGAACGGGGGAATGGAAGGGTTCTAGACCTCTCTAGACAAGTCCCCAGGAGAAAACATCCAAAACACTGGCCTGCCACATGGGATCCTCATGTTCCAGATGGCTCTAGAGCATTCTAGACAAGTTCCCAGGACGGGGGGAAGGCAGGGAGGGAGACGGCGATAGGGAAAGCCGCCTGGCACTCACTTGGCCTCCTCCAGCTCCTCTGTCCTCTGGATGGCGTCCGTCTCGTACTTGGTTCTCCACTGCGCCACCTCGGAGTTGGCCTTGGAGAGCGAGCGCTGCAGCTCGGCCTTCGCCTCCGTCTCCTCCTCGTACTGCTCCCGCAGCAGGTCGCAGTCATGCCGGGCTGACTGCAGCGCGTGGGCCAGGGCGTTCTTCGCCTGGGGTGGGGGACAAAGAGCTCTGCCGGTGCTCCTCACTCCCGACCCGCAGCCCCTGCCCGTCCAGCCCTGCCCCCCCCAGCCCTGCCGGTGCCCCTCACCCCCGACCTGCAGCCCCTGCTAGTCCAGCCCTTGCCTTGGCCTCTTCCTCCAGTTGTCTCTTGAGATCTTCCAGCTGCTGGGTGTACGTCAGCTTCCCCCGTGTCAGCTGGTTGACCAGCGCATCCTTCTCGTCCAGCTGCCTGGCCAGCTCACCTGGGCGCAGGGCAGAAAGGGAGAATAGGAAACCATCCTCCGTGGGGACCCCGCACCCCTCACCCCAGTGCACGAGGACCATGAGGGGGGCTCCCAGGGGTGCAGGGGGAGGATCCCTCATATGGAGTGCAGGGGGGGTTGGGAGAGAGCTCTTGGGGGGTCCCCCAGGGAGGGGCAGAGGGCGGGGAGGAGGGTTAGAGGGCTCAGGGGCTCGTACATGGCGTGTGGGGTGCAGGGGGGAGGAAGGGGACGTGGGGGGCGAGGAGGGGGCTCCCAGAGGGCACATCCCTCATGGGGTGGTCAGGAGGATGCAGCAAGACTCTCAGGGGCGGGTGGGGGAGTCCCAGGGGCATAGGGGGCAGGGAGGGGGGTCCCAAGTTTGCAGGGGATACCAGTGGTGCAGGGTCCCAGGGGTGTAGGGCGATGGGGGGTCCCAGGTGTGTAGGGTGATGGGGGGGTCCCAGGGGGCAGGGCAATGGGGGGTCCCAGGGAGCAGGGCGATGGGGGGTCCCCACTCACCGTTCTCAGCCTGGAGCTTGGCACGCTGGGTGGTCAGGTCATTCACCATGCGCTGCGCCTCCTCGGACTTGGTCCTGTGTTCGTTCATCTGGTCCTCCACCGTCCGGCACAGCTTCTCCAGGTTGGCCTGGGGAAGGGGAGACGTCGGGGTGGCGAAGGGAAGGAAGAGGGGAAGAAACCAACGCAAGAATGAAGGAGCGACAGGAAAAGGAGACCCCAAAAAACCAGGAGGGCGGCAGAAAGAGAGGCACCTCCCCCTGCCCACTAGCTTAAGCCCCACCTCCCTGCCTTTGTCTGGCCCTCAAGAGCACCTCCCCCACTGCTGCTGCCCTCACAGCTATGATCGGCCCCTCCATCTACCCATGGCCCCTGCCCTCCATCGGCCTGCCCCCGGGCACCTTGGCTTTGAGCAGCTGCTCCAAGTTGGAGCTGACATCGTCCAGCTCCAGCTTGAGTTCGCTCTTCTCCTTCTCCAGCTTCTGCTTGACGCGCTGCAGGTTGTCGATCTGCTCGCCCAGCTCGGCCACCGAGTCGGCGTGTTTCTTGCGCAGGGTGGCGGCTGTGGCCTCGTGCTGCAGCGTGGCCTCCTCCAGGTCCCGCCGCATCTTCTGGAACTCCGCCTCCCGCTTCTTGTTCATCTCGATCTGCACCGAGGTGGCGCCGCCCGCCTCCTCCAGCCGCTCGCTGATCTCCTCCAGCTCCCGCGACAGGTCCGAGCGCAGCTTCTCAACCTTGGCCCGGGCCGTGCGCTCTGCCTCCAGCTCCTCCTCCAGCTCCTCGATGCGCGCCTGCAGCCGGAGAGAGACCCATGGGCTTAGACAGGCCTAGAACATCTCACATGCTAGAGCAGGCAGGAACATGTGGGGTAGAGGAGCAAAGGTCCTCAGCCAAATCTGGAACATGACATATGCTAGATACGATAGAAAAGTTCTAGGAACAAAGGTCATTAGCCAGATCTCACACACCCAGTTTCACATACAGCATGTAGACATCCTAGGTCATGGGAAAGAATGCTTTGGGTTCTAGAAGTAAAGTGTCTGAACTGGGACTACAACACGCAGCTCCAAAGGACAGAATGTAGATGTTCTAGATCAGGGAAAGCGTGGGGGGTCTAGAAGCAAGTGGCCTTAGCAGCATCTAGAGCGCCCAATGTTGAAAATGACTGGTGGACATTCTAGAGCAGGGAAGGAATAGTACGGGTTCTGGAGATTCCCTGTTCAAACAGGAGAGAGCTCAGATAACCCATTTTTAAAAACAGATCTAGACCCCACAGTGCCAAATAAAACATGTAGGCGTTCTAGAACATTATAAAAGTAGTCTAAGTTCTAGAAGCAAAGGACCATAGGCTCTGACCAATATGAGATCTTCTCCCTTTTGGGGCATGCTGTTCTACAGCAGAGAGGAAGAGAATTTTCCTGAGAGACAAAAGAGGGGACCCTCAATGTCTCTATTGGTTCTAGACTTTCGATGGAGGAGAGCTCCTCCTTCCTAATTCTCGACCGGAGAGAAAGGGGGGGAGGGATTGTGGAGACACCCCCAAGCAACACAGAGTAAAGTCTGGAGAGGAGATGAGCACTGAGATCATCCTGCTACCAGCCCAGCTAGGTGGGGAGCATTTCTGTACCCCAACTCTGGTGACATACAAGCCAGCCTGCCTCACCTGAAGCTCTTTGAGCTTTTTCTGGAGCTGGGCAGCTATCAGTTGCTCATCCTCGATCCGGGCATTCAGTGCGCTGAGCTCAAAGTCTTTCCTGAAGGAGACAGAAAACAAGTTCTCTCTCTGGCTCTGCAAGGGGAGTGGGGTCTAGTGGTTAGAGTGGGAGGTTAGGAGCCAGGACTCCTGGATTCTACCCCTGGCTCTGGGAGGGAGTGGGGTCTAGGGGTTAGAGCAAAGAGGGGCTGGGAGTCAGGACTCCTGGTTGGCGACACAAGGAGGCCCCTACTTTTTCAGCTTCTCGTCCAGCTGCTGCCTGTCATTCTCCAGGTCCATGATGCTCTCCTGGGCCAGTTTCAAATCCCCTTCTAGCTTCCTCTTGGCCCGTTCTAGGTCCATGCGGATCTTCTTCTCCTGCTCCAGGGAGCCCTCCAACTGAGAGAGAAAGAAAATGAACCCAGGAACCCAGGGTCCGCTCAACAGGATGTTTTTAGTGGGAAACCCCCCAGTGATGGATCACCCTCCATCGGAGACACTCTGCTCTGTGATCCCCCCTGACACCCTCCCTGGACCCCCACTTGGACCCCTCAGAGATAACCTCTCCAGACGCAACATCCCCCAGAGTCTAAGGAGTCACCAAAGGGGGAGGAAGTAATAACCTATCAGTAATGCCATCTAGCTCCTTAGCCCCATTCCCAGGCTGCTGGTACTTACGTCGTCCACCTGCTGCTCCAGCTTCACCTTGGCTTTGGTCAAGGTGTTGACCTTGTCCTCCTCGGCCTGCAGGTCGTCCAGCGCTTGCTGATGGGCCTCCTGCAGGGCCTTCTTCTCCTTGGTCAGCTTGGCGATTATCTCATCCAGCCCGGCCATCTCCTCTGTCAGGTTCTTCACCTGCAAGTAGATAAATCAGGTGGGTTTAGATATTGGGTGGCCCAATGGGCAAAGCTCAGTGTTGGAGATTAGTGGCTTCATGGCAGGGCGGAGGATGGAGGCCACTTAACTCAAAACAGCAATCCTTGAATCCACTTGACCAACCCAACGCAATCATCCCTCAGGCCACTGAACCAACCCAACCATCCTTGATGACACTCAACCCAACCCAAACATCCCACAGGTCACTCAATCCAACCCAGCCAGTCTTGAGAACGCTCAGTCTAACCAGGTCTCAGGCCACGAAATCCAACCCAACCCAACCAACCTTGTGGCCACTCGCCTCAATCCAACTAGCCTTGATACCACTCAACTGCAATAGTCTAGAAGCCACTTATCGCAAGTCAAACTCCCGTCTCTGCCCTCACCTTGTTCTCCGTCGCGTGTTTCTCCTTCTCCACCTTGGCCAAGGTCAGCTCCAGGTCGTCAATGTCCTTCTTGAGCTCCGAGCACTCGTCCTCCAGCTTCCTCTTCTTGGCCGTTAGCTCAGCATTCATCTCCTCCTCGTCCTCCAGCCGCTCCGTCTGCTCCTTCACCTTGGCCTCCAGCTGGATCTTGTTCTTGATCAGCTGGTCGCAGCGCTCCTCGGCATCTGCAAGATTGTCTTGCTCCTGAAAGGAAAGAAGAAAAAGATGGAGAGAATGAAGGAAAGGAAGAGTGGGATAGATTCATAGGTGAAGCATGGGGTTCAAGGATAGGGGAATCCCTTCTTCTAAGCCTACAGGGCAGGAGTTGGAGCTCCTCCATGGGTGTCAGGAGGATTCAAACGGGGGGATCTCCATCATTCATGGCCCAACCCAACCTCACTGACCACGGGGCCCAGAGGGGTCAAGGGGGAGGAACACTTCCATCACTCACAGCCTGCACTTGCAGCTGGAGGTCGTTCTTCTCCTGCAGCATAGAGACCATCTTCTCCTCCAGCTCCTTCCTCCGGGCCTCCGACTTCTCCAGCGCCTCCTTCAGGCGCCCAAACTCCTCCTTCATGGCCAGCATCTCCTTCTCCGTCTCAGCGCTCTTCAGGAGCGGCTTGATCTTGAAGTAGAGCTTCATCCAGGGCCAGTTCTTCACCCCCATGAAGGCCCGGATGTTCCACTGTATAACCAGTAGGGAGTCCCTGGCAGGGAGGGAGGCCACATGAGCTGAAGCTGTGAACTTCCCCACAGCAGTGCCCAAGCCAGAAATGGCTACGAGCTGCCCTACAACAACAACGTCTCCTATGACACCTTCGCACCCCACCCTACCTTCGTTCCAAGATCTTCTTGAATTCAAGGCGGGAGAGGAGGCCCCGGGACTGGGCCTGGAGGCGGGTGATGATCCGGGCGAGCCGCTCATCACGCATCTCCTCCAGCAGCCCCAGCAGCCCGGCCTTGAAGAACACCTGGGACAGCCAGCGAAATACAAACATCAGCAGAGCGCCCCCTAGCACCAGGCTGGGACCCCCCCCGGCCCAGCGCCCCCTAGCACCAGGCTGGGACCCCCCGCCGGCCCAGCGCCCCCTAGCACCAGGCTGGGACCCCCCCCCGGCCCAGCGCCCCCTAGCGCCAGGCTGGGACCCCCCCCCGCCGGCCCAGCGCCCCCTAGCACCAGGCTGGGACCCCCCCCGCCGGCCCAGCGCCCCCTAGCACCAGGCTGGGACCCGCCCCCGGCCCAGCGCCCCCTAGCGCCAGGCTGGGACCCCCCCCCCCGGCCCAGCGCCCCCTAGCGCCAGGCTGGGAGACAGGGCACACCTGGGACCCCCCCCCAGCACAGTGCCCCCTAATGCCAGCACAACCGTATGGTCCCTGGTCCCTAGAGGTGTGGCTAGCTGGGATCCTGTCCCCCACAGGCTCCTCCCCCTCACCTTGGTGTGCCCGAATTTGTACTGGCTGGAGTCGATATCGAGGGAGCCCAGCAGCTTTTCCGCCCCCTTGCGGCTGTCGATGAACTGGCCCTCGGGGATGGCCGCGGGGTTCAGGATACGGTACCTGGGGGAGGGGATCATTAGTGACCCTGGATCTCTGAGGCCGTCCCGTGGTGGTGCTTGCTTCCCCTGCAGCAGTGCCCCGGGGGGGCCACACCCACCTCTGTCTGAAGTCTCCATAGAGGATGCGGTTGGGGAAGCCCTTCCTGCAGATGCGGATGCCCTCCAACACCCCGTTACAGCGCAGCTGGTGCATCACCAGGGGGTTGTCCATCACCCCTGGGGGCGGGAAAACGGGGGTTAGTGATGGAAAGGGGTGGAGCCTGGCAGTCACAGGCCCCTCCCTTTACCTCTTGGCCCTGCCCTTTGCCTCTGAAGAGGGGGTGGATAGGGAGCTTTATTCATGCAAATAAAGGCCCTGCCCCTTCCCATTGAGCCACGCCCCCGTGCCCTTAGCCCTGCCCAGCACCTTTGGGGAGGGATTGATTTGGGTGGGGGGCAATGTATGCCTGTTAGGCCACACCCACTCTGCTCTTTAGGTAGGGACAAAAGTGGAAGGGGGCCCAATCTATAAACCACGCCCCCATCCCATGCAGCCACGCCCATTTTCCCATTAATCACACCCCTCGGCCATAGGGAGAAATAGAGTTATGCAAAAAATGAACATGCCCCTCTTCCCCTTAGCCCCGCCCCTCTTCCTTTAGCCAGGTCCCCTCACCTCTGGGGAGGAATGGAGGGCAACAGAGACAGGAAACCCATGCAGACATACTCCTCACCCCCTCATCATTTAGCCTTCGGCCCTTAGCCACACCCCTCTCCCCTTTAGGACCGCCCCCCAGTCCTTAGCCATGCCCCCTCCCTCTGAACAGCCCTGAGCAACCATGGAGCCTGTGACTTCCCCTCCCCCGGGTGGGGGGGGGTAACGGCGCCCAGTGGGCCGAGGCAGGTGAGGGAGGGGGGATCACGTGCCTGGAGCCTTGACCTCATTGGGGATGATGCAGCGGACGAAGTGGGGGTGAGTTGAGCGCAGGTTTGTCATCAGCTTGTTCAGGTTCTCCTGGGGAGGGGGGGGAGAGAGAGATGGAGAGAACAGGACAGAAACGGAGGGACGGATGGATAAAGAGAATGAGGCAAAGAGAGGCAGAGAGGAATGGAGAGAACAAGAAGGAAAGAAAGAGAAAGAAAGAAGCAAGAGAGATGAACAATGAAACACAGAGAGAAAAACAGATGGATGGAATGAGACAGAAAGGGCGGCAGAGAGATGGATGGAATGAGAGAGAAAGGGCGGCAGAGAGATGGATGGAATGAGACAGAAAGGGGGGCAGAGAGATGGATGGAATGAGAGAGAAAGGGCGGCAGAGAGATGGATGGAATGAGACAGAAAGGGGGGCAGAGAGATGGATGGAATGAGAGAGAAAGGGGGGCAGAGAGATGGATGGAATGAGACAGAAAGGGGGGCAGAGAGATGGATGGAATGAGACAGAAAGGGGGGCAGAAGGATGGATGGAATGAGAAAGCAAGAGTCAAGGAGAAGCAAAGAAGAAAGAACAAGAAACAGAGAGAGACAAGAGGGTCTGTTAGGAATCTCGTCTGGCAGAGCCGATCCTACAGGAGGTCAGGACCCTAGCTCTGCCGTCTGCCCCCGGGCCCCCTTACCCTATGCAGCGCTGACACCGTCTGGAAAGATGAACCCTTCTTCTTTGATCCTTTCCCCTTCCCGCCATCATGGGCTGTGAGGGAGAGAGACCCGCACCCATTAGAAAGGGAATGGGGACTAGTGGTTAGAGTGGGGGGGAGGGGCTGGGAGCCCAGGACTCCTGGGTTCTTTCTCTGGTTATGGGAGGGGAGTGGGGTCTGGTGGTTAGAGTGGGGGGGCTGGGACTCAGGGGAGAGAGGTCTTACCTGCGTCAGTCCCCGCATAGTTGGCGAAGAGGAGGGCAAGGAGTTTGAGGGCGGATTTCTGGTAGAGCCCCACCACCGTCTCATTGAGCGGGTCCTTGTTCTTCTGCAGCCAGCCCAGGATGTTGTAGTCCACCGTGCCGGCGTAGTGCATGAGGGAGAAATGCGCTTCCGGCTTCCCCTTGATGTTCCGCGGCTTGCCGAAGTTGCCTGACTTGCCCAGGTGGTTGTCGTAGAGCTTGGCCTTGAAGGTCATGTCCGACGCCTTGGGGAACATGCACTCCTCCTCCAGGATGGACATGATGCCCATGGGCTGCAGGACAGAGACACCACAGGCAAACAGCAAAGGATTAAGGCTGCCTCTCTATCCTTAACTCTGCCCCTCATGAGAGACAGACTTCAATTCCATGATCATGTGCTGTATTCCCACAGGACCCTGCCTCAATTAGCGCCTGGCCTAGCCGGCTCTGGGGCTGAACGAGGGCTGTGTCTGCCGACCCTGCCTCAATCAGCGCCCAGCTCCGGGCCCAGCCAGGCCTCTGTCTGCTGGACCCTGCCTCCTTCAGCACCTGGCATGGACTGAATCAGGCCTGTGTCTGCCAGCCCTGCCTCACGAGTTGCAAGGCATGGAGTGAATGAGGCAGGGGCTGCAGGAACAGAAAGGCCGGTCTTGGGGCTAAGCAGCTGAATGCTGCCCTGGAGAATTAGATTCTCTCCCTGCCAAATTCTTGTAGGCCCTGCCTCAGTGTCCAGAGTGCCCCGAGCTCTCACCTGGAAACTGACATTGTAACTGATGTGACGTTGCTGTGGAAAAGGACAACGCTGTCCTACAGCTTGTCAGGACAGGTTTTTCCAGGAGAGATAGGGAGGTTTTAATGCCATTGGACAAGGCACTGGCAAAACCTCATCGGGGATCCGGTGTGCAATTCCGGTCACCTGTTCCAGAAAGAGGGCGTCCTACCGGGACAGGTGCTGAGCGAAGGGCTGCTGGGACAATCAGGGGAACGGAGACCAGGTCTTATGGGAGGCAAATGAAAGAGCTGGGCCTGGTTAGCATCAAACACAGGCTGAGAGGGGAGCTGAGTGCTCTGAATACATTGTGGGAGGGAGAAGAGCTGATGAAGCGAAAGGAGAATGTCAGCACAAGAGCAAAATGGATGAACTGGCAAGGCATCAGCCAAGGCTGGGAATGAGACGCAAAACCCGACTGTAGATCCTACTCCAGCGGCTGCGACGGAGGCGTGGAGGGTCGCGATGGAGTGGCGGTGGGAGGTACCTTCTCAATGAGGTCTATGCAGGCCTGCAGGTCCATGCCGAAGTCGATGAACACCCACTCGATCCCCTCCTTCTTGTACTCCTCCTGCTCCAGCACGAACATGTGGTGGTTGAAGAACTGCTGCAACTTCTCGTTGGTGAAGTTGATGCAGAGCTGCTCGAAGCTGTTGAACTGGGGAGGAGGTTGGGGAACAAGAGACGAATTAGAACAAAAAGTACCCTCTGCTATGGTGAGACCATAGAGGCATCTGGGGAAGACATACCAGAGTGTAACTGCGCCTGCCAGGTGGTGCTTTTCTATAGAGCCACCTAATGGAGGAAGGGAGGAACTGCACCACAACCAGCAGTCCCTACAGTGCCCTCTGCTGGGAGAGGCTGGGGCTGGAGTAGCTGGGAGCTCCCCCACAGCCAGCGTTCCCACTCTGCTCCCTACAGCATCCCCTGCTGGGGGAATCACTTACATCAAAGATCTCAAAGCCAGCAATGTCCAGCACCCCGATGAAATACTGACGCGGCTGCTTCGTCTCGAGGGTGTTGTTGATCCTGGTCACCATCCAGCCGAACATCTTCTCATACACGGACTTGGCCAGGGCTCCTACAGCATAAGATACCTGGGGGATGACAGATGACTTGGTTACCTATTGCTCTTGCAGTCTGAGAGGGTGAATCCCAGGCCTGGTGGTCCCTGGGCATGGATCCCCACACTCTGGGCTGAACTCATGAGTCCCATTTCCAATCACCCAGGCTCAATTCAGGTGAAAGCAAGAATGAAAGAAAAGAATGAGAAACAGGGAAGAAAAAGTGAAATGTAAAGAAAGAAAGAAAGAAAGAAAGAAAATGGAAGTTAGGATGGAAAATAGAGATGAAGCTGTGAGAGAAGGAGAAACACACAAAGTAAAAGAATAAAAGAAAGAAAAACATCAGAAGAAACCGAGACAGAAAGCATGGAAGAAAGAAAGGGAAAGTGAACGAAATAAAAGAAAGAATGAGACACAAAGAAAAAGTGAAAGAAAAAACTAAGACACAGAAAGAGGAGAGGAAAGGAGTGAAAAAGGAGAAGGAAGGAAGGAAGTGGGTTCTCACCTGCTGGACAGTCTGCCCCTTGGTCACATATTCGTTCCCCACCTTGACCCGTGGGTGAACAAGCCCCTTCAGTAGATCTGACGAGTTCAACCCCATCAGGTAGGCAGATTTGTCCGCCTCTGGAAAAGCAAAGGAGACAATGTTTGTCTTCCATTCCCCCAGCCCTGAGCATGACCGATCCCCACCCTGCATTGGCCCCAGTCGCCACCGGTGCCCACCCTCGGTGCCGTCAGGCTCGGCTTGCTCCTCGCGCTGCTTCTGCTTGAACTTCATGTTCCCGAAGTGCATGATGGCACCTGTCAGCTTGTACAAGGAGTTCTTCTCCTCCTGAGTGAAGCCCAAGATGTCAAAGGCGCTCTGTGGTGGGAGAGGGACAAAATGTCAAGGCTTCCAACTGAAGAAGAGGCAGCAATGGCTTCCCAGCCAGTGGTCCCTCGAGAGTCTTCCCGGCCCCCTGCTGCCCCTGGCTATACTCACATCGGTGGCTATCAACTCTTCGGCATCATCGATGGAAGACACCGTGGTCTCTCCTTGGGAGATGAAGGCGTAGTCATATGGGTTGTTGGTCACCAGCATCATGTCTGCAGAGGGAAGCTGATGGGTTACGGATGGACACAAGACCCGTGTCTATATGACGCATCTGCGCAACTCAAGTCAGTGAAGGAGTGAGGATGCCACTCAACCGAAACCAGCTCAGCAAGGAAAGGTCAAGGACTTGGGGCCACCCAGTTCAATTCCTCAAGACCTGAATACACTCAACCCAACATGAGTCCAATCACCCAGACTCAACAGGACTTGAGGACACTGAATTCAGCTCTTCTGGATTTGAGGGATTTCAGCCAGACTTGAAGGTGCTAAGCTCAATCTAACAAGACTGGAGGCCATGCAACTCAACAAGATTTGATGCCTCTACACATACTAAGATGTGAGGACACTCGGCTCATTTCAAATCAACACGACATATGGTCACTCCACTCTACCTGCAAGACTCAAGGGAACTCAGTTTAAGGATACTAGAGTTCATCATCTCACCGAGACTGGAAGGGATTCAACGCAAGGATACTAGAGGTCACTCCGCTTGAATCAGACTCAAGGGAACTCAACTTTACTTAGGGATACAAGAGTCCAGTCGCCTTAACAAGATTTGTGGACACACCACTCAACTCATGAAGACCCGAAGCCACTCAACTAGACCAACGCATGTAGACATGAGGCTGTTCCGTACAGCCCAAGCACAGTCTGCCTGGGGTGCTGAAGATTCTCACCCAGGAGTTCTGGCTTCTTGTTGGACAGGATCTGGTAGTAGATGTGATAGCTCCTCTCGGATTTGAGCTGGCAGATGACCCGGGATTTCTCCAGGAGATCTGAGGGAAAGGGGAAAAGAGTGGGTTAGAGAGAAGCTATGGGGAGAGGCAGAGAACAAACATGAATCCATGAGGCACGGGATGGAGGCAGAGAACATCAACATTCATCACACTCACAGGTCTCTATATCAGCTGAAGCCAACTTCCCCGTCGCCCCGAAATGAATCCGGATGAATTTACCCTAGGGAGGGAGGGAGAATGCTCAGGATTAGGGGCTAATACAGCAGGGATAGCCCCACAGACTCCAAACACAGACCCCTTCCCCCGACTCCCACACAGCCCCGCAACCTTCTTCCCCACAGCCACTCACCCCATACATGGCCCTTCAGACCTCAAACCCCATAGACAGCCACAGAGACTTCTCCCCCAGATCTCCCACCTGACATACAGCCCCACAAATCTCCTTCCCTATAGACTCTCCAATCCAAGACACTGCCCTTCAGACTCCCAAACTCCATACACAGCCCCATAGATCCCTCCCCCAAAGACACCTCCACCCCACACACAACCATACAGACCTCTCCCCACAGACATATAACCACACAACCTCCTTCCCCACCGCCCCCACCCCATAACCTCCTCCACCGACCCCCACATCTGAGACAACAGCCCCATGGCTTCCTTCTCCAGAGCTCCCACCCCAGACACAGCCCCACATGCCCCTCCCCCAGCTCTCCACCTCCACCCCGATTCCAGGACACTCACGAATCGGGACGAGTTGTCGTTCCTCACGGTCTTGGCGTTGCCAAAGGCCTCCAGGGCAGGGTTGGCTTGGATGATTTGATCCTCCAGGGTCCCCTGAGTGAGAAACATCATACAGATGAGGGGAAAGGAAAAGGAAATAATCAGAGGTCAGAAAGGGAGGCGCGAGACAGAGAATGGGTGATGGGAAGAATGAGAGATAGATGGATGGACATATGTGAGGATGGACAGACAGACATGGGGATGGATGGATGGGTGAACAGATATAGGAATGGGACAGATAGATGGGTACAGAGATGGAGGGATGGGGATGGATGGATGGTAGCAGATAAACGCAAGGCCAGGGATGGACAGACTAGTAAAGGGATGGACATGGGGATAGGCATAGGCGGATGGACATGGGGATGGATACAGGCATAGATGGATGGTTCAGATAGATGGGTGGAGGCCACACCTTGCTCTTGTCCACCTGTTCCTTCTTGCTGCGGTCACTGATGGCCGCGATGACGGCAAAGTACTGAATGACCCGCTTGGTGTTCACGGTCTTCCCCGCCCCGGATTCTCCGCTGGGGTACAGGAGGGAAGAGAGTGAGACACAGCCCCTCCTGCCTGTGTCCCACCCACCCTGAGCGCTGGAGAAGCAGGAAGACTCCAAGCAGAATTCAGGAGTCAGGACTTCAGAGAGGGGGCGGGGCTTCAGAATTCAGAGTGGGGGCGGGGCTTCAGAATTCAGAGTGGGGGCAGGGAGGTTAAAACTTTAGTAGGTGGGGCTAAGACTTGAAGGGTCGGGGCTACAATACAAGAAGGGTTAAAACTTTGGGGGGCAGGATCAAACTTCAAGGGGGCTGTTAAAGGTTTTGGGGTGCAGTGATTTTGTGGGGGGGAGGGGGTAAGAGAGTAAGGGATGGGGTGACACTCACGTGATGAGGATGGACTGGTTCTCCCGATCTGAAAAGAAGAAGGGGAGGAGAAACAGCATGAGGTGGATAGAAGCTACCTAGCCCCGTCTTGCCCACCCCAGGGTGCCCCCCACCCAGAGTGGATATCCTGTACCCATCCACATGTGCTGATAGGCAGAGAGGGAAAGCATAACCTGCAGGTTAGGGGGTTATGCTTAGGGATAGAGACTATGGCTATGGCTAGGGGTATAGTTAGGGTTAGGGGTATAGTTAGGGTTATGATTAAGGGTATAATTAGGGTTAGGCTTATGGATAGGAGTATAATTAAGGTTAGGTTTATATTTATGGTTATGGCTGGAGTAGAGTTAAGGTTAGGGTTATATTTATGGTTATGGTTAGGGATATAGTTAAGGATAGGGTTATGGCTGGGGGTAGAGTTAAGATTAGGGTTAGGGTTAGGGATATAGTTAAGGATAGGGTTATGGCTGGGGTAGAGTTAAGGTTAGGGTTATATTTATGGTTACGGGTATAGTTAAGGATAGGGTTAGGTCCCTACCCGTCAGCATGTTCTGGTAGGCGTTGTCAGAGATGGAGAAGATGTGGGGCGGGGCTTCGCTTCTCTTCTTGCCCCTGTAGGCGCCCACCACCTCCGCGTTATAGACCGGCAACCACTTGTAGGGATTGACCGTCACGCAGAACAGCCCCGAGTAGGTCTGGAGAGGAGGAATGGAGGGGGGGGGGAAGGCCGGAGAGAGGGAAGATAATAGAGATGATGCCTCCCCCCTCCCCCGTGATCCAGGAAAGGAAAAAATGACACACCCAACCTCCATCTAGAATAGGGGTGCGCAAACTTTTTGGCCCAAGGGCCACTTTGGGGTTGCGAAACGGTATGGAGGGCCAGGTAGGGAAGACTGTGCCCCCCCCCAAACAGCCTGGTCCCCACCCCCTATCCGTCCCCTTCCACTTCCCCACTCCCTGACTGCCCCCCCTCAGAATCCCCAGCCCATCCACGCCCCCCTGCTCCTTGTCCCCCTATCTGGCCCCCTCCCAGGACCCCCATCCCTAACCGCCCCCCCGGGATCCCGCCCCATCCAACCCTCCCTGCTCCTTGTCCCCTGACCCGACCCCGTCCCCAGAACCCCACTCCCCAAGACTGCCCCCCTGGGACCCCCACCCCCCATCCAACCCCCCCCTTCCCTGTCCCCTCACTGTCCCAACCCCTATCCACACCCCGGCCCCTGACAGGCCCCCTGTGACCTCTGACCTATCCAACGCCCCCACACTCCTTGTCCCCTGTCTGCCCCCTCCCGGGACCCCCCGTCCCTAACTGCCCCCCCAGGACTCCACTCCCTATCCAACCCCCCCTGCTCCCTGTTCCCCCCTCCGGGGACCCCCCGGGAACCCACCCCCATCCAACTCCCCCTGCTCCCTGTCTCCTGACCGCGCCGCCCCCGAGCCTCCGCCCCATCCAAACCGACCCCTGTCCCCTGCCTGCCCCCTGAGACCCCCTGCCTCTTATCCAACCCCCCCGCCCCCCTTACCATGCCGCTCAGAGTGGCAGAACTGGCTTATTGGAAAGCCTGGGAGGTTGGTGGGTGCAAGCCGCGCTGCCTGCGCAGCGGCGTGCCTGCAGGGGAGGGGCCGGGGGTAGCCTCCCTGGTCGGGAGCTCAGGGGCCCGGGCAGGACGGTCCCGCGGGCCGTAGTTTGCCCACCTCTGATCTAGAAGAAGAGATAATGCCACCCAATCCCAGTCTAGAAGGAGAGGACACCCCCACCAATACGGAATGACACTAACATCCTTGATCTAGAAGGGGAGCGGAAGCCCCTCCTCCAGAATTGCTCTAACACGCCCCCCCCCCCCCCCCGATCTAGAAGAGACATTGAGTTTCTGCTCTAAAATGGCTCCAATGCCCCGATCTAAAACAGTGAATTAGTTTCTTTTCTAGAACGGCTCTAAACTAGAAGATAGAGAGAGTCCTCAACCCCTGAACCTCGGATCTAGAAGATGGACTGATTTGCTGATGTGGAAGGGCTCTAAACAGAGCCATTGGATGGGGAATGGCTCTAAAGTCCCCTGATCTAGAACGTCCGACTTCCAGAACGGCTCTAGATGTAGAGCTCCCAGAAATACTACAACAACGACGCAGGGGTGGGTCGCACAGCATGGAGGTCTGGGTATTTTCTCCCTCGCCCCACGGGGGAGGCCGGGGAAGGGAAGCTGGCAAAGCCCAGCAGGGGGGCACCCCCCCGCAGACTCACATAGATCATCCAGGCGGCGTATCGCTCCTTGAGGTTGTAGAGCACGGCCGGCTCATGCAGGAACGTCAGCATGGCCATGTCCTCGATCTTGTCGAACTTTGGCGGGTTCTGCTGCATGATCTGATCCTCCTTCACCGTCACCGTCTGCAGGGACACCCCCAACACACACACCGAGAGAGCCCCGGGCAGCGTTAGCATGGGGGACCATGGGGAGGCAGGTGCCGTCTGGGGCAGGCAGCCCCCAGAGGAACCGGGATTAGCCTCCAGGGGGCACTGTAGGAGTTGCGGGGGGAGGAGTTTGCGGGGCCCCTGAGGTGAACTCATGAGGGGTAGGGGCTGGAGGGGGGTTCCCTGGAGGAGGAGGGGGTCACTTTGGGGGGTGTTGGGTGTATTGTGTGGGGGAGGAGCAGTCACCCCTTCATGAACAGGGGCCCCAGGAGGCACTGAGGGGCCCCATGGAGGATGGTGTCTGGAGCCTGTTGGGGGCGCTGTGCTTGGGGGCAGTGGCACTGGAGGGGGGCAGGAGAGAGCTGTGTGGATGGGGCTGTCTGGGACTCCCCCCACCCCACACACACACCCTCCCCCGCACCTGGCCGTTCTCGGTCTCGGCGGTGACTTTGGCCCCATCCCGGGAGACAATCTTGGCCTTGACAAACTCCTCCTTGGGGTCCGGCACGAAGATGTCCTTCTTCAGGTCGAAGGGCCGGGTCTGCGCTTCGAGCCGCAGCTTGTCCCGACTGGCGCAGGTAGGGGGCGGCGGCCCCGAACTCGGCCATCTCTGCATCCGGCATGGCGGGCTCTGCGGGCAGCAGCGGGGTGGTAGGCAACCCAGGCCCCTCCCCAGCCAGGATTCGAACCCACAGCCCTGGGGTGCTATAGTTCCCCGACAGACCGCGAGGGGCAGACCCCTCCCCGAGCATCCCCGGGGTGCTGGAATAGGTGGGGTGCACTTCCTACAGCTGCTAACAAGGGGCAGCAACCTCCTCTTGCTGAGGGGTCCCCGTATAACCAGCCCCTGCACCCCACCCCAGAGCCAGCCGCATCTCAGAGCCAGGCGAGGGGTCCCTGTATAACCAGTCCCCGTGCCCCACCCCAGAGCCGGCCGCATCTCAGCACTGGGTGAGGGGTCCCTGTATAAGCAGCCCCAGCGCCCCCCTCCCCCAGATGGGCCGCATTTCGGTGCCAGACGAGGGGTCCCTGTATAACCAGCCCCTGCACCCCACCCCAGAGCCAGCCGCATCTCAGAGCCAGGCGAGGGGTCCCCGTATAACCAGTCCCCAGTGCCCCACCCCAGAGCCAGCTGCATCTCAGCACTGGGTGAGGGGTCCCTGTATAAGCAGCCCCTGCGCCCCCCCTCCCCGAGATGGGCCGCATTTCGGCACCAGACGAGGGGTCCCCTTATAATCAGCCCCTGCGTCCCACCCCAGAGCCAGCCGCATCTCAGAGCCAGGCGAGGGGTCCTGTATAACCAGCCCCCGCGCCCACCCCCAGACAGGCCGCATTTCGGCCTACCTTTTCTTTTCCTCTGACACTCCTACGGGGGAAGAACGAGGTGGGCTGGGCTGGCTGCCACGGGGCTGGAGTCCTGTCAGGCAGAGGGAGCAGGTCAGAGAGGAGCCGGGGATCGAGGGATGCCCTTAGAGGGGCCCAGACCTCCACGCCCACCCACCCAACCCCACATCCACGGCCCGGCCTCACCAGGAGGGGGCACACACACACACACACACAATGACAGAAACACAAAACCTCTCGGCCCCCCACAACTCCAGCCCCCCCTTCAATCTCACCCCGACTCCCCCAACACCACACATCCCCACAGAGACCCCAACCCCTCTGTACCAGAGCTCCCTCCAACCCTCTTCCTCCCAAATTCCCCAGAGAGCCCCCCATCAACCCCCTAAAACTGCTAGCACCCTCCAACTCCTCGTCCCCCCCGGGGACACCCCCAGAGCCTCCCATCCCCCTACATCCCCTGGGAAGACCCCCATCAGCACCATAACACTGCTAGCACCCTCCAGCCCCTTCCCCCCATGCTCCCCAGGGAGCCTCCACACTCACAGGGAACCCCACATCCCCCCTTTCCCCTTGCCCCAACCAGAGGCCTGACCCCCCCATTCCCTTTGCCCCCCAGGGAGCACCCCCCCCAGAGCTCTAACATTGGGGACCTACCTCACACCGACACAAACGGGGGGCTGTGGAGGGGCGGCCGAGGTGGGTTCCCCGTTATATAGCCCGCACCCCGCCCTGGCTGGGGCTCCCGCCCAATATGGGCACAGCCCCCCTCCCCCCCACGGAACAATTGGAAGCTCTCGTCATTGTCCTGGAACGATGAAGAATGGGAACAGGTTCGGGGCGGGGGCGGGGGCCGCAGGGTTGGGATTCCAGAGCGGAAGGACGCAGGGTCCCAGGGGAGGAGGGACAGGAACACAGACACCCCATTATGCCAACCCGCCTCAATCCCACCCTGCACCCCCGCTGGCCCAGCTCTGGGCTCCCCCCAGCTCTGCCGGTGCCCCTCACTCCCGACCCGCAGCCCCTGCCCCCCCGAGCTCTGCCCTGCGTTCCCCCCCCCAGCCCTGCTGGTGCCCCTCACTCCCGACCCGCAGCCCCTGCTAGCCCAGCCCCGGGCTCCCCCCCGCAGGTGTATGGGGTGCTTTCTAACATCCATGTAGTTGTTCTGGGATCAGGGGGGTGGGGGAGGAATGAGGGATCTTGGTTGGTCCTGTATCAGCATCAGGAATATTATGGGATTGTGCCTGAGCACTCAAGTTTCCATGGAAACGTAACTCCATAAAGATCTACCCTATCCTGGGCTTTCACAACAAAGCCCAGAACTGGGCGCCAGGCTCCTGGGTTCCAGGCCCAGCTCTGGGAGGTGAGTGGGATCTAGTTGTTAGAGCGGGGGGCTGGAAGTCAGGACTCCTGGGTTCTCTCCCCAGCTCATAGAGCAGGGTCTAGTGGGTGGGTGGGGGGGGACTGGGAGCCCAGACTCCTGGGTTCCAGGCACGGCTCTGGGAGAGCAGTGGGGTCTAGTGGTTAGAGTGGGGGGGCTGGGAGCCAGGACTCCTGGGTTCCATCCCTGCTGTGTGATCCGCTCCCTTCCCCCTGTGCCGTGCTCAGACGGACAACAAGCAGGTGGCCGCTGGGGGTGGGAGACAAAGCCGGGAGCATGTGTCCGGCTGGAATCCGGGATGCGGCTCTGGGCACGGAGGGGGGCAGCGTGCCAAGCGCTGGGAGTTCCCGGGCATTAACCCTGTGCTCGCTAGAGACCCCCGATCCCACCGGCACCCCTGGGCCTCCGGACCCGCCTACTCCGGCCCGTAGGCGCTTTGCCACAGCGTAACCCAGGACAGAGCCACGGGGTGACTGTGAGCGAGGGAAGATTTTCTCCTTCTCTCTCCCGTATTCGTTTACGTCCCCCTGTTCTTGTATTCTTTCTTCCCCGCTCTGTTCTTTCTGCCTCTGCCTTGACCTCTGCCACACGGACCTTCTCCTCTGGGGCCTTTCCTTTACTCGTCCTTCCTTCCTCTTCCCCCTTCTCTCCGCCCCCCCGCCCCATCCTTCCTTCCTCTTCCCCTTCTCTCGCTCGCCCCCCGCCCCGTCCTTCCTTCCTCTTCCCCCTTCTCTCGCTCGCCCCCCGCCCCGTCCTTCCTTCCTCTTCCCCTTCTCTCGCTCGCCCCCCCACCCCGTCCTTCCTTCCTCTTCCCCCTTCTCTCCCTCTTCCCCCCGCCCCGTCCTTCCTTCCTCTTCCCCCTTCTCTCGCTCGCCCCCCCGCCCCGCCCTTCCTTCCTCTTCCCCCTTCTCTCGCTCGCCCCCCCACCCCGCCCTTCCTTCCTCTTCCCCCTTCTCTCGCTCGCCCCCCGCCCCGTCCTTCCTTCCTCTTCCCCTTCTCTCACTCTTCCCCCCGCCCCGTCCTTCCTTCCTCTTCCCTTTCTCTCACTCGCCCCCCACCCCGTCCTTCCTTCCTCTTCCCCTTCTCTCGCTCGCCCCCCCACCCCCGTCCTTCCTTCCTCTTCCCCTTCTCTCGCTCGCACACCCACCCACCCCGTCCTTCCTTCCTCTTCCCCTTCTCTCGCTCGCACACCCACCCACCCCGTCCTTCCTTCCTCTTCCCCTTCTCTCGCTCGCCCCCCCGCCCCGTCCTTCCTTCCTCTTCCCCTTCTCTCGCTCGCCCCCCGCCCCGTCCTTCCTTCCTCTTCCCCTTCTCTCGCTCGCCCCCCGCCCCGTCCTTCCTTCCTCTTCCCCTTCTCTCGCTCGCCCCCCACCCCGTCCTTCCTTCCTCTTCCCCTTCTCTCGCTCGCCCCCCCGCCCCGTCCTTCCTTCCTCTTCCCCTTCTCTCGCTCGCCCCTCACCCCGTCCTTCCTTCCTCTTCCCCTTCTCTCGCTCGCCCCCCACCCCGTCCTTCCTTCCTTCCTCTTCCCCTTCTCTCGCTCGCTCCCCCCCCACCCGCCCGTCCTTCCTTCCTCTTCCCCTTCTCTCGCTCGCCCCCCACCCCGTCCTTCCTTCCTTCCTCTTCCCCTTCTCTCGCTCGCCCCCCCCACCCGCCCGTCCTTCCTTCCTCTTCCCCTTCTCTTGCTCGCCCCTCACCCCGTCCTTCCTTCCTCTTCCCCTTCTCTCGCTCGCCCCCCACCCCGTCCTTCCTTCCTTCCTCTTCCCCTTCTCTCGCTCGCCCCCCCACCCGCCCCATCCTTCCTTCCTCTTCCCCTTCTCTCGCTCGCCCCTCACCCGCCCCGTCCTTCCTTCCTCTTCCCCTTCTCTCACTCGCCCCTCACCCGCCCCGTCCTTCCTTCCTCTTCCCCTTCTCTCACTCGCCCCCCGCCCCGTCCTTCCTTCCTCTTCCCCTTCTCTCGCTCGCCCCCCCACCCCGTCCTTCCTTCCTCTTCCCCTTCTCTCGCTCGCCCCCCACCCCGTCCTTCCTTCCTTCCTCTTCCCCTTCTCTCGCTCGCCCCCCGCCCCGCCCTTCCTTCCTCTTCCCCCTTCTCTCGCTCGCCCCCCGCCCCGTCCTTCCTTCCTCTTCCCCTTCTCTCGCTCGCCCCCCCCGCCCTGTCCTTCCTTCCTCTTCCCCTTCTCTCACTCGTCCCCCCACCCGCCCCGTCCTTTCTTCCTCTTCCCCTTCTCTCACTCGTCCCCCCACCCGCCCGTCCTTCCTTCCTCTTCCCTTTCTCTTGCTCGCCCCCCGCCCCGTCCTTCCTTCCTCTTCCCTTTCTCTTGCTCGCCCCCCCACCCCGTCCTTCCTTCCTCTTCCCCTTCTCTCGCTCGCCCCCCACCCATCATCCTTCCTTCCTCTTCCCCTTCTCTCGCTCGCCCCCCACCCCGTCCTTCCTTCCTCTTCCCCTTCTCTCACTCGCCCCTCACCCGCCCCGTCCTTCCTTCCTCTTCCCTTTCTCTTGCTCGCCCCCCCGCCCCATCCTTCCTTCCTCTTCCCCTTCTCTCGCTCGCCCCTCACCCCGTCCTTCCTTCCTCTTCCCCTTCTCTCGCTCGCCCCCCCCGCCCCGTCCTTCCTTCCTCTTCCCCTTCCCCTTCTCTCGCTCGCCCCCCCCGTCCTTCCTTCCTCTTCCCCTTCTCTCGCTCGCCCCCCCCACCCCGTCCTTCCTTCCTCTACCCCTTCTCTCGCTCGCCCCCCCAGCCCGTCCTTCCTTCCTCTTCCCCTTCTCTCGCTCGCCCCCCCGCCCCGTCCTTCCTTCCTCTTCCCCTTCTCTCGCTCGCCCCCCCGCCCCGTCCTTCCTTCCTCTTCCCCTTCTCTCACTCGCCCCTCACCCGCCCGTCCTTCCTTCCTCTTCCCCTTCTCTCGCTCGCCCCCCCACCCGCCCGTCCTTCCTTCCTCTTCCCCTTCTCTCGCTCGCCCCTCACCCGCCCCGTCCTTCCTTCCTCTTCCCCTTCTCTCGCTCGCCCCTCACCCGCCCCGTCCTTCCTTCCTCTTCCCCTTCTCTCGCTCGCCCCCCCCGCCCCGTCCTTCCTTCCTCTTCCCCTTCTCTCGCTCGCCCCCCGCCCCGTCCTTCCTTCCTCTTCCCCTTCTCTCGCTCGCCCCCACCCCGTCCTTCCTTCCTCTTCCCCTTCTCTCGCTCGCCCCCACCCCGTCCTTCCTTCCTCTTCCCCTTCTCTCGCTCGCCCCCCCACCCGCCCCATCCTTCCTCTTCCCCTTCTCTCGCTCTTCCCTCCGCCCCGTCCTTCCTTCCTCTTCCCCTTCTCTCACTCGCCCCTCACCCGCCCCGTCCTTCCTTCCTCTTCCCCTTCTCTCGCTCGCCCCCACCCCGTCCTTCCTTCCTCTTCCCCTTCTCTCACTCGCCCCCCGCCCCCGTCCTTCCTTCCTCTTCCCCTTCTCTCGCTCGCCCCCCCCACCCCGCCCTTCCTTCCTCTTCCCCTTCTCTTGCTCGCCCCCCCCGCCCCGTCCTTCCTTCCTCTTCCCCTTCTCTCGCTCCGCCCCCCCCGCCCTGTCCTTCCTTCCTCTTCCCCTTCTCTCGCTTGCCCCCCCACCCCGTCCTTCCTTCCTCTTTCCCCTTCTCTCGCTCGCCCCCCACCCCGTCCTTCCTTCCTCTTCCCCTTCTCTCGCTCGCCCCCCCCCGCCCTGTCCTTCCTTCCTCTTCCCCTTCTCTCACTCGTCCCCCCACCCGCCCCGTCCTTTCTTCCTCTTTCCCTTCTCTCGCTCGCCCCCCCCGTCCTTCCTTCCTCTTCCCCTTCTCTCGCTCGCCCCCCCACCCACCCCGTCCTTTCTTCCTCTTCCCCTTCTCTCACTCGCCCCCTGCCCCGTCCTTCCTTCCTCTTCCCCTTCTCTCGCTCGGTCTGGCTAGCAACGCTGTGGGGTCTTTCTGTCCCTTTCCTTCCATCCACTCTTGCTCCCTGGCTCTTCCGGCTCTTCCCCCCTCAGTTCTGTTCTTTGTTATTTCTCTGCCTTTGTCTTCCCCCCTCCCTCCCACTGGTGTAATTTTAGCCTCCTAGATGCAAAGAACGCGCCCCCCCCCCCTCCGCCCCCCCGCTCCTGTCACTCGATCCCTGGGTAACAAAGAGGGAGGATGGGACAATAGCAAGGAGGACAGACGGTCACCTTGCCCAGCAACAGGCCTTATATAGACCTACCCAGTGCACGGGCCCCAAAAGGCCTGGCCATATTAATAGTAGCCAGAGCTGAAAATAGAACCCAGGAGTCCTGACTCCCAACCCCCTCTCCTCTGACCACTAGCCCCTACTCCCCTCCTAGAGCCGGGGATAGAA
>NC_088803.1:5691764-5710563 GCF_011386835.1 Chrysemys picta bellii | reverse complement strand
CCCCCTTCTCTCGCTCGCCCCCCCGCCCCGCCCTTCCTTCCTCTTCCCCTTCTCTCACTCTTCCCCCCGCCCCGTCCTTCCTTCCTCTTCCCCCTTCTCTCGCTCGCCCCCCACCCCGCCCTTCCTTCCTCTTCCCCCTTCTCTCTCGCTCGCCCCCCACCCCCGCCCTTCCTTCCTCTTCCCCCTTCTCTCGCTCGCCCCCCACCCCGCCCTTCCTTCCTCTTCCCCCCTTCTCTCGCTCGCCCCCCCGCCCCGTCCTTCCTTCCTCTTCCCCTTCTCTCACTCTTCCCCCCCCGCCCCGTCCTTCCTTCCTCTTCCCCCCTTCTCTCGCTCGCCCCCCCGCCCCGCCCTTCCTTCCTCTTCCCCCTTCTCTCGCTCGCCCCCCCACCCCGCCCTTCCTTCCTCTTCCCCTTCTCTCGCTCGCCCCCCCACCCCCGTCCTTCCTTCCTCTTTCCCCTTCTCTCGCTCGCCCCCCCACCCCGTCCTTCCTTCCTCTTCCCCTTCTCTCTCGCTCGCCCCCCCCACCCGCCCCATCCTTCCTTCCTCTTCCCCTTCTCTCACTCTTCCCCCCCGCCCCGTCCTTCCTTCCTCTTCCCCCTTCTCTCGCTCGCCCCCCACCCCGCCCTTCCTTCCTCTTCCCCCTTCTCTCGCTCGCCCCCCCACCCCCGCCCTTCCTTCCTCTTCCCCCTTCTCTCGCTCGCCCCCCCGCCCCCGTCCTTCCTTCCTCTTCCCCCTTCTCTCGCTCTTCCCCCCGCCCCGTCCTTCCTTCCTCTTCCCCCTTCTCTCGCTCGCCCCCCGCCCCGTCCTTCCTTCCTCTTCCCCTTCTCCTCGCTCGCCCCCCGCCCCGTCCTTCCTTCCTTCCTCTTTCCCCTTCTCTCGCTCGCCCCCCCACCCGCCCCATCCTTCCTTCCTCTTCCCCTTCTCTCACTCTTCCCCCCCGCCCTCGTCCTTCCTTCCTCTTCCCCCTTCTCTCGCTCGCCCCCCCGCCCCGTCCTTCCTTCCTCTTCCCCCTTCTCTCGCTCGCCCCCCCACCCCGCCCTTCCTTCCTCTTCCCCTTCTCTCGCTCGCCCCCCACCACCCGCCCCATCCTTCCTTCCTCTTTCCCCTTCTCTCACTCTTCCCCCCGCCCCCGTCCTTCCTTCCTCTTCCCCTTCTCTCGCTCGCCCCCCTGCCCCGTCCTTCCTTCCTCTTCCCCTTCTCTCGCTCGCCCCCCCCCGCCCCGTCCTTCCTTCCTCTTCCCCTTCTCTCGCTCGCCCCCCCCACCCGCCCCATCCTTCCTTCCTCTTTCCCCTTCTCTCACTCGCCCCCCGCCCCATCCTTCCTTCCTCTTCCCCTTCTCTCGCTCGCCCCCCCACCCCGTCCTTCCTTCCTCTTCCCCTTCTCTCGCTCGCTCCCCCACCCCGTCCTTCCTTCCTCTTCCCTTTCTCTTGCTCGCCCCCCCCGCCCTGTCCTTCCTTCCTCTTCCCCTTCTCTCGCTCGCCCCCCCACCCCGTCCTTCCTTCCTCTTTCCCCTTCTCTCGCTCGCCCCCCACCCCGTCCCTTCCTTCCTCTTCCCCTTCTCTCGCTCGCACCCCCCCCCGCCCTGTCCTTCCTTCCTCTTCCCCTTCTCTCACTCGTCCCCCCACCCGCCCCATCCTTTCTTCCTCTTCCCCTTCTCTCGCTCGCCCCCCCGTCCTTCCTTCCTCTTCCCCTTCTCTCGCTCGCCCCCCCACCCCGTCCTTCCTTCCTCTTCCCCTTCACTCGCTCGCCCCCCCACCCACCCCGTCCTTTCTTCCTCTTCCCCTTCTCTCGCTCGCCCCCTGCCCCGTCCTTCCTTCCTCTTCCCCTTCTCTCTCGCTCGGTCTGGCTAGCAACGCTGTGGGGTCTTTCTGTCCCTTTCCTTCCATCCACTCTCGCTCCCTGGCTCTTCCGGCTCTTCCCCCCCTCAGTTCTGTTCTTTGTTATTTCTCTGCCTTTGTCTTCCCCCCTCCCTCCCACTGGTGTAATTTTTAGCCTCCTAGATGCAAAGAACGCGCCCCCCCCCGCATGCCCTCCCTCCCGCTCCTGTCACTCCGATCCCTGGGTAACAAAGAGGGAGGATGGGACAATAGCAAGGAGGACAGACGGTCACCTTGCCCAGCAACAGGCCTTATATAGACCTACCCAGTGCACGGGCCCCAAAAGGCCTGGCCATATTAATAGTAGCCAGAGCTGAAAATAGAACCCAGGAGTCCTGACTCCCAACCCCCTCTCCTCTGACCACTAGCCCCTACTCCCCCTCCTAGAGCCGGGGATAGAACCCAGGAGTCCTGGCCCCCAGCCCCCACTGCCCTCCCAGAGCCAGGGAGAGAACCCAGGAATCCTGGCCCCCCAGCCCCCCCTGCTCTGGCCACTAGACCCCACAGCGTTGCTAGCCAGACCGATGGGCAGGTAGCAGGGAGAGCGGGCCTGGGGGGATGTGCCAGGCCAAAGGGGAGGCGAGGGAAGCCCTGGGCCCGGGCAGCAGCATTCCCTGGAACAACAGGCAGGTGAGGGATGCCCCTGGAATGGGACCCAGACAATGGGAAACCCCCCACCCCCGCAGGAATGCGCCTGGCCATTGTTCCAGCAGAGCGAGAGAATCCGTGGGGCAGCCAGCCAGGGCCACCGGCAGAGCTGGGCGGGGGGCGGCTAGGATCCCAGGGGGCTGCAGGTCGGGAGTGAGGGGCACCGGCAGGGCTGTGGGAGGCAAGGGCAGGGCTAGCAGGGGGCTGCAGGTCGGGAGTGAGGGGCACCGGCAGGGCTGGGCTAGCAGGGGCTGCGGGTTGGGAGTGAGGGACACCGGCAGGGCTGTGGGAGGCAAAGGGCAGGGCTAGCAGGGGCTGCGGGGTCGGGAGCGAGGGGCACAGGCAGGGCGGGGGGGAGGGCAGGGCAGGGCTAGCAGGGGGCTTGCGGGTCGGGAGTGAGGGGGCACCGGCAGGGGCTGTGGGAGGCAGGGCAGGGCTAGCAGGGGGCTGCGGGTCGGGAGTGAGGGGCACCGGCAGGGCTGTGGGAGGCAGGGCAGGGCTAGCAGGGGCTGCAAGTCGGGAGTGAGGGGCACCGGCAGGGCTGTGGGAGGCAGGGCTAGCAGGGGACTGCGGGTCGGGAGTGAGGGGCACCGGCAGGGGCTGTGGGAGGCAGGGCAGGGCTAGCAGGGACTGCGGGTCGGGAGTGAGGGGCAACCGGGCAGGGCTGTGGGAGGCAGGGGCAGGGGCTAGCAGGGGCTGCGGGTCGGGAATGAGGGGCACTGGCAGCGCTGAGATGGGTGCCCCCTCACTCCCGACCTGCAGCCCCCTGGGATCCTAGCCGCCCCCCCGCCCAGCTCTGCCGGTGGCCCTGGCTGGCTGCCCCACGGATTCTCTCGCTCTGCTGGAACAATGGCCAGGCGCATTCCTGCGGGGTGGGGGGTTTCCCATTGTCTGGGTCCCATTCCAGGGCATCCCTCACCTGCCTGTTGTTCCAGGGAATGCTGCTGGCCCGGTGCCAGGGCTTCCCCTCGCTCCCTCCCCTGGCCGCACTGCCAGACGGCTGCCCATCGGTCCTGGTTCCCATCCCCGTCACCCCCGTCACCCAGGACAACCTGGACAATGGCAGTTTGTACCCACGGGTCTTCACCCGGCTCCCCAGACCAATTTGGGAAGAACAACGTTGGCCGCCCGGAAACTCCAAGAGCCAGTTGCCCGGTTGGGGCCTGGCACCGTGTGGTGCCGGCGGTTGGTGGCCGCGTGAAGATCGAGGCAGAAATATTTGCCTCGTGCAGGTTTTGTTCCAGAACCTCGTCCAAGAATTCCAGCCGCCTCCCGGTGCCAGAGCTTAATCTGGGAGATAGAATTTGCTTTGCTAGACAGGTCCTCCAGCCTGTTCGTCTCGGTTGGGTGCAAATCAAGTGAGCCTTGATACCAACCAAACCAAGACTTGTGCACTGGCCCCCAGTCCTTCCTTTGAGGCCCAGCAATCGTCGGAAACAGCTGGAAACGGACAAGCTTTGTAAGGGTCCCGATTTCCTGCCCGTAGAGCAATGTTGTGACCACAAGGGCATTATAGACTTTGTGTTTTGTCCACCGACACATTGTGTGCTCCGCCCAGAGTCGCTGAAAAGCGACCACGTGCGTTCTTATTTCGCGCATTCCACTTCACAATGGATTGTTGCTGCCTTATTTAACCTGCCGCCGAGTCAGTGAACTCCCCGGCAGCTCGGAGCAGGGTATCCTCCCTGCAGACTGATGGATCAGGGGAAAGCTGTTGAGCGACTGGCTGTTCATAGTCTCGTTCGGCTGATGGCAAGGCCAACCTTACGAGCTGCCCCAGCCAAGCGGGTTGTAAGATTTTGTCCTGCTCCTTGAGATTGTGCTACCAAGGGACAGTCATAAGCACCCAAGAACGGCAACACTGGGTCAGACCGAAGGACCATCTAGCCCAGTATCCTGTCTGCCGACAGTGGCCAATGCCAAGCGCTTCAGAGGGAATGAACAGAACAAGGAATCATCAAGTGATTCATTCCGTCGCCCATTCCCAGCTTCTGGGAAACAGAGGCTGGGGGACACCATTGGTGTAGAGCAGTTCCTGGATCAATGCTTCAATCTCCTTGATATTTGCCTGTAGACGAGACAGAATAAAAAGTTTGCCACTAGAGAGATGCTGTGACGGGTTGGATCACAGAACTCCCCTTTGGGAACTGCCCCCTGATGTGCTGAGACTATCTCTGAGCCCGTTTTCCCCTGCCAGCTTGGGACTTCAGGACCCTGCCTGGTTGTGCCAGACACGCCAGCCGGCTACAACCCAGACCCAGGTCTGAATCACGTCCCCCAAAAAGCTGCAGGCTTAACTGACAACAGCTTAAGAAGTGTTCCTGTCTCCAGCACTCAGATACCCAGTTCCCAATGGGGTCCAAAACCCCAAATAAATCCATTTTACCCTGTATAAAGCTTACATTGTTCGCCCTCTATACCACTGATAGCGAGATATACACAGCCGTTTGCCCCCCCCACCCCCGGGATTAATACTTACTCTGGGTTCATTGATACGTAAAAAGTGATTTTATTAAGTATACAAAGTAGGGTTTAAGTGGTTCCAAGTAGTAACAGACAGAACAAAGTGAATTTCCAAGCAAAATAAAACAAAACGCGCAAGTCTAAGCCTAATACAGTAAAAATAAACTGATGACAGATAAAATCTCACCCTCAGAGATGTTCCAATAAGCTTCTTACACAGACTGGACACCTTCCTAGTCTGGGCCCAGTCCTTTCCCCGGTACAGCCCTTGTACACCCCCAGCTCAGGTGGTAGCTAGGGGATTTCTCATGATTGCAGCCCCCCTTTGTTCTGTTCCACCCACTTATAAAGCTTTGTACAAGGCAGTTGCTTTGTCCCTCTCTGGTTCCCACCCGTCTTTCTCAATGGAAAAGCACCAGGTTAAAGATGGATTCCAGTTGAGGTGACATGGGAATTGGTCCTGCTTTGAGCAGGGGGTTGGACTAGATGACCTCTTGAGGTCCCTTCCAACTCTGATATTCTATGATTCTATGATTCTATGATCACATGTCACTGTAAGACTCCGTTACCCACTTGCCAGCACACAGGTATACAGGAAGACTTACAAGTAAACAGAGCCATCTACAGTCAATTGTTCTAGTTGATGGGAGTCATCAAGATTCCAAACCACCATGAATGGCCCACACTTTGCATAATTACAATAGGCCCTCAGAGTTATACTTCATATTTCTAGTTTCAGATACAAGAGTGATACATTTATACAAATAGGATGATCACACTCAGTAGATTATAAGATTTGTAATGATACCTTACAAGAGACCTTTTGCATGAAGCATATCCCAGTTACGTTATATTCACACTCATTAGCATATTTTTCATAAAATCATATAGAGTGCAACATCACAGATGCCATTTGGAGGGCCATGGAGGGCTTGCTCTAGCATTGTAGACCAAGAAGGCTAGGAGCAAGGATACATCCTTGCTTCACCCCACTCGTGATTGGAAACAGGTCTGTTAGATCACCATGCACACAAACTCTTCCAACCAAGCCTTTGTGGCATTGCCGACTGTTGTTAATAAATTTGTCTGGGTGTCCAGATTTAGCAACGACTTTCCAGACGGCAGTGGGGGTTGACCATGTTGAAAGCTTAGACCAGGAACGATGATGTACAAAGGTTGATGCTGTTCGCGATATTTTTCCTGTATTTGTTGAAGGATGCAAATCACCTCAACAGTGCTCCGGGGAGCACAAAAGCTGCACTGTGACTTTGTCGATAATTTGGCTCAGACGCTGGATCCAAGCAAGAATCTTACCGGCCGTGAAGAGGAAGCAGATGCCGCGGCAGTTACCACAGTTGCTATTTGAGCTTTTGTGCTTATAGATCGTGATAATTTTGGCCTCTTTCCATGATTGTGGTGTGACTTCTTGAAGCCAGAGACACGTGAGAAGACTGCACAAAGCCCGTCAAAGAGAAGGTTTCCTCTGTGTTTCAAAACTTCAGCTGAAATAGCATCGTGACCAAGAGATTTGTTGTTTTTCAACCAACAACAACCAAGAGATTTGTTGTTTTTCATTGCCTGGATGGCCTTCAACACCGCAGCTCACGTGGGTGGATCTGCAAGTGTGTAAGATGCAGGCTGTTTGTGGGCATTATTCAGTGACTCAGAGACAGTAGAGAGACAATTAAGTAATTCCCAAAAGTGTTCACGCCGCCGTTGGTGGACGGCAGTGCGATCCTCGATAAAAAGTTTGCCATCCACACTTGTTAGCGGCATCAAGGCAAATCGGGTGGGGCTGTACCACATCATAGAAGCTTCTGGAGTCACTTTTTCCCGCAAGGACCTGGCGTTCATCCACTCTGCGGTCAAGCCACATATTTTGCATTTGGTGGAGTTTGTGCTGAAGAGTGCCACAAGCTACTATCTATCTGGCCTTTTTCGACTCGGCGAACGGGTCAGCTAAGAGCACATCACATCCTTGCTGTTTGGCATCAAGAAGATTCGATATTTCGGGATCGTGATCAGCAAACCAGTTTGCGTGATGGTGTTTCTTACATCTGGCACAGTCCACAACCGTATTTTAGATTGTAGCACACATTTGGCTGTTTGGCAGTCAACAGATCTTACAACCAGGCAACAGTCAGACGCTTGGCGGACTGGGTTTTGTGCATTTCTGGCCAAATAAAAAGGGAAAACTCCAACTGAACAAGATGGTGGGCAGTCCACCGATCAGCTCCGTATAATACTCGGGTTATACTCACAATGATGCTGGCAAACCAGGTGCCGGCTCATGCCAAAACCGGTCTCAGCTGAACGCTGACAAGTAGCTGGAACCAGTCTGGCTCAACCTGTACGGTAGAGTTGTTAAAATAGGTGTCAGAGTTCTAAAACCGCGTTGAGTGTTTAGACTTCGTGAAATGCTCGTGAGTTGCCACCTGCACTAATCTCACTTATAGCCCTGTAGCCCAGTGGTTCTCAGACTTGGGCCGCTGCTTGTTCAGGGAAAACCCCTGGTGAGCCGGACTGGTTTGTTTACCTGCCGCATCCGCAGGTTCGGCCGATCGCGGCTCCCACTGGCCGCGGTTCACTGCTCCAGGCCAATGGGGGCTGCACAAAGCGGCGCGGGCCGAGGGACGTGCTGGCCGCCCTTCCTGCAGCCCCCATTAGCCTGGAGCTGCAAACCGCGGCCAGTGGGAGCCGCGATCGGCCGAACCCGCGGACGCAGCAGGTAAACAAACCGGCCCGGCCCGCCAGGCACTTTCCCTGAACAAGCGGCGGCCCAAGTTTGAGAACAACTGCTGTAACCCACGTTATAAGGTAACACTGATGGGTTTGCGTTGAAACTTTGGACATCAGCCGACAGGAGAGAAGCATTAGCAAGCGTGAAATACTAGCTGCCAGCAGGAGGAGATATGTCTTGCCCAACGGAAAACGGCCCGTCAACCCCAGATGAACCATAGTGGAACATCAGAAGACCAACGATTTTGTGGATTGCTCCCCTCACCCTATGAAGAGGAGCCGTGCAACTGACTTCCTCCCAACAGCTAAATCTGCAACTCGAACCAGAAGCAGGAAAGGAATCAAAAGCCCTAACAAGGAGGAGCTGCTTTGAGTCTGAGGGGAGAGGATTACTAAGCATAAGAAGAAGATCCCTGGATTAACCCTAAAAGACATATTTGTGTAGGCAGGTCTATGCTACAAAATGAAGCCGACCTAACTTACGTTGGCATACAGCTGCCGCAGTAATGACATCACTTGTGGCGTCGACACTTTGCTCCTTGTGTCGGCGGTGTGCATCCTCACAGCACTTATCCCGATTGTACTGTCGGGGCGGGGCGCTGCGGGACGACTTCTGAAAGCCAATAACAGCCAATTTTGTGGGAGCACAATTTTAGTGTAGACACGTCCATAGGTAAGCTGCCGTAAATTGCCTTGCGTCGACCTAGTCTGTAGTCTAGACCAGACCTTATTATAGAAGCTTCTATTCACCTTTTGAAACTTAAGCCTGTAACTCATTTGTATGTGTGTTTACCTGCTTTAATCTTGTCAATAACTCTCTGATTTCCCGTTGCTAGGTAATAAAGCATTCAACGGTTTATTATAGGATTGGCTACAAGCCTTGTCTTTGGTGTGAGATTGAAGGGGCAATTGACCTGGGGTCAGTGACGGGTCCTTTGGGACTGGAAGTAACTTGACTATTGTTTCAGAGGGGTAGCCATGTTAGTCTGTATCAGCAAAAACAACGAGGAGTCCTTGTGGCACCTTAGAGACTAACACATTTATCTGGACATAAACTTTCGTGGGCTAGAACCCATTTCATCAGATCCATGGAGTGGAAAATACAGCAGGCAGATATAAATATACAGCACATGAAAAGACGGGAGTTGCCGTATCAAGTGGGGGGTCAGTGCTAACGAGGTCAATTCAATCAGGGTAGATGTGGCCCATTCCCAGCAGTTGACAAGAAGGTGTGAGTAGCAACAGAGGGAAAATTACTTTTTGTAGTGACCCGGCCACTCCCCGTCTTTATTCAGGCTTAATTTGATGGTGTCAAGTTTGCAAATTAATTCCAGTTCTGCAGTTTCTCGTTGAAGTCTGTTTTTGAAGTGTTTTTGTTGAAGAATGGCCACTTTTAAGTCTGTTATTGAGTGTTGAAGGTGATTGAAGTGTTCTCCTACTGGCTTTTGTATGTTACAATTCTTGATGTCTGATTTGTGTCCATTTATTCTTTTGCGTTGAGACTGTCCGGTTTGGCCAATGTACATGGCAGAGGGGCATTGCTGGCACATGATGGCATATATCACATTGGTAGATGTGCCGATGAACGAGCCCCGGATGGAGTGGCTGATGTGGTTAGGTCCTATGATGATGTCAGATATGTGGACAGAGTTGGCAACCGTCATTTGTTGCAGGGTTTGGTTCCTGGGTTAGTGTTTCTGTTGTGTGTTGTGTAGTTGCTGGTGAGTATTTGCTTCAGGTTGGGGGGTTGTCTGTAAGCAAGGACTAGCCTGTCTCCCAAGGTCTGTGAGAATGAGGGATCGTCCTTCAGGATAGGTTGTAGATCCTTGATGATGTGCTGGAGAGGTTTTAGTTGGGGGATGTAGGTGACGGCTAGTGGCGTTCTGTTACTTTCTTTGTTGGGCCTGTCCTGTAGTAGTGACTTCTGGGTACCCTTCTGGCTCTGTCAATCTGTTTCTTCACTTCCCCAGGTGGGTATTGTAGTTTTAAGAACGCTTGATAGAGATCCTGTAGGTGTTTGTCTGAGGGATTGGAGCAAATGCAGTAGTATCTTAGGGCTTGGCTGTAGACAATGGATCGTATGATGTGGTCTGGATGAAAGCTGGAGGCATGTAGATAAGTGTAGGGGGTCAGTAGGTTTCCGGTATAGGGTGGTGTTTATGTGACTATCACTTATTTGCACTGTAGTGTCCAGGAAGTGGATCTCTTGTGTGGACGGAATATTGAATAGTGTTGTGATGTTTGGTATACGGGACCATCGATCTTGACAAGAGAGACCGGAGTGCCCAAGGGGACTGACTGTAACTCCATGTTTAGCTGGTGACATCTAAGTCCAGTAAAACCCCATTTATCCGACCCTCCATTATCCGGTTCTCTGCATTAAACAAACCACCTGGAAGCAGGCGATCTCTCCTGCGGCCACTAGATGGCGATGCAGCACTGCACTTTCCCATTCTCCGGCTTAACCATCCTTTTGACTATCCAATCTAGCCGGGTCTCAATGAGATGGGATAAACGGGGTTCTGCTCTGTAGCACTCACAGCAACTGGGGGCTTGTGCCCCGCTTCCTGAGAGTCTGCCCTGAGGTCGGTTCTCACTGCAGGTCAGCTTGACCCTCTCAGCCCGTAGGTCCCGCTGTCAAACCAACGATGCAAGCGAGGGCATGTCCAGGTCGGCTTGTATTTCTCGGGGAGCCGAAAGCCAGCGTTTGTGATAAGTAACTGGTGCCCGACGCACGCCACCAGCAGAAGTACGCCGTTACTGTTCATCTTGCCATGTTTGCCACGGAGGCCACGCCACGGAGAATGGTTAAAGTCACCAAAACGAATCCACTCATTTTCCTGGGGAGTCAACGAAACACGATCCTTTAGTTTGGAGCAAAATGGCTCCTTCCCCTCGTTAGGGTTAGTCATTGTCAGGGCACAGGCACTGTTCAGTCGGCGCTTCCTGGATCTGTCATTTATTCTAGGGGTTCTCAACCACGGGTACATGTACCCCAGGGGGTACGCACAGGTCTTCCAGGGGGGACCTCAACTCATCTAGAGATTTGCCTAGTTGTACAACCGGCTACATGAAAAGCAGGAGCGAAGTCAGGACACACGAAGATTTCACACAGACACTGACTTGTTTATGCTGCTCTATCTACGACATCAGTGGTTCTCAAACTGTGAGTTGCAACCCCAAAGTGAGTTGCAAGTTTATTTTTATGGGCTGGCGTTAGACTCACTGGGGCCCAGCGCAGAAAGTCGAAGCCCAAGCAACTTAGCTTCACCCCGCTTGCCACGCCCCCAACTCCGGCCTTGAGAGTCGGAATAGACTCAATGTGGAGAAAAACGTCATTGTTGCTGTCGTTTCACCGCCTCCCAGAATGCCAAGGCTCACAAGTGGAAAACGGGGTCATGTATCACACGGAAATGGAAGGACCATATTTATATTCCCATCGATTTATTTTATAACTAGATGGTAACGATGAGAAAGTCGGCAATTTGTCAGTACCAGTGCGCTGGGACAATTCTGAATTTTTACACCTGATTTTGTAAGCAAGTCGTTTTTAAGTGAGGTGAAACTTGGGGTACGCAAGACAAATCAGACTCCCGAAAGAGGGACAGTCGTCTGGAAAGATTGAGAGTCCTGCTATGAGGACAGACACCTAGACTAGACGATCGCTTGAGATCCCTTCCAGTCCTACGAGTCTATGATTTATCCCGATGGGCAGGCTCTCCAAACGAGATTCTTTCTCATTGTGACACTGATGCCCAAGTCACCCGGCGGGTTTCGTGGCCGTCCCTTCCACAAGAAACATCTCATCACATCTCGTTCAGCACTGCAATGGTGCCGGGGCTGAGTATCCGAGCAGCCAGAGTGCAGGGGTCAGTTGGATTTGGATGATGAAGAAGCATTCGGACATCCCATGTCGTAACACGGAAGCTTTTCAAGGCTTATGTGTTGACGGCAGCTGGCCAAGGTTGTCCGGGAGGAACAATTTTTCGAGTGTGTTTTCGAGCACCCCCGTCAGTTGGAGGCGGGCTGGGCGCTCGCTGAATAGAGCAGCCGGGGCGGCGAAGAAGTGGCCAAGCTACAGCCCCACCCCCCATCCCCGCCAAGTCAACGCACAAGTGGCCGAAGCCTCGACCCGCACGCATGCCATGACGACGACTCCCAGTAGCGTCTGTCGTGGGTCACTTCCGCCCGCCCCCATCGCTGCGGGACCCGTGGGATCCGCCAAGGCTGGAAGGGAGGGAGCTTAAAGTGGACGAGCAGCTGCCAACAACTTCCACGCGCGCTCGGCCGGCAAGGCCATTTCCAGCAACGGGGCTGTCCCGGAGTCTCCGGGCGATGCTCTGGAACTGCTCCCCACGGAGCCAGGCAGGACTCGGGGGGAGCCTCCTCTCTCGGAGCAGACTGGCTCCAGGGCCAGACGCTCACACGGCTTCACCTTCCTGGGTCTGACCCCGGAGCATCCAGCATCCCCTGCCCCACTGTGCGCTTCCCGCAGCGCGTCCGCCCGGGCGGGGTCCTGGGGGGGCAAGAGGGCCCTGCCCCCCGACTCCGCAGTCAGACGTGACTCTCAGCCAGCCGGTAAAACAGAGGTTTATTAGATGACAGGAACACAGTCTAAAACAGAGCTTGTAGGTACAGAGAACAGGACCCCTCAGCCGGGTCCATTTTGGGGGGCAGGGAACCAGACACCCATGTCTGCACTCATTCCACATCCCCAGCCAGCCCCAAACTGACTCACCCTCCAGCCCCTCCTCCTCTGGGCTTTGTCCCTTTCCCGGGCCAGGAGGTCACCTGATTCCTTTGTTCTACAACACCTTTAGCTATCACCTTGCAGGGGGGAAGGGCCCAGACCATCAGTTGCCAGGAGACAGAGTGTCGGCCATTTATGTACACTGGCCCTTTGCTCTGCAACAATTACACCCCCTTATCCCACCACCTAGAGACTTAAGAACTGCATAGGGGAAACTGAGGCACCCACACAGTATTCAGAGAAAACGTTAAGAACATTCCCACTTCGTCACATCTCTCCCCCCTTCGAGACCAAACTGAGTGGGGCCACTTTAGCCGGTGACCTGGGGAAGTTTGAACCCACCAACATTCCCATGGATGCCCCAGCATCTCTCCCGTTCCTTGGTGGGAGTTACACCAGGCCCTTCCAGTTTTACGCCCTTCCTTGGGCTGGGTGTGCTTGATACCCGTGCCCTATTTCCACCCCAATACCCCTGTGGTTCAAACTGAGATCGGGTCTTCTCCCAGCGCTCCAGTTTGGAGGGGTGTGATTTGGGCTCCCTTGGTTAAGAGCCCCCATCTTGACCTTGGCCACCCTCTGACCAGGTGTCTCTGTCACCGCCGCTCGGCATCAGCCCCTTTCATTGGATGCAGCCACGTCAGGGCAGAGGGGTCAGTGTACAGAGCAAAGCGCCGCCCAAATACATACGGCTGCAGCTTTTTAAGGGCCTGCCCCATGGCCAGCCATTTCTTCTTCATGGCCACGTAGTTCTGCTCCCGGGGCAGCAGCTTCTTGCTTGGGCACCCAATGGGGTGTCTCCCCCCCTCAGCATCGGCCTGCATCAGCACCGCGCCCAGCCCTGTCTGAGGCGTCGGTGAACACTGCAAAGGGCTTGGCACTGTCCGGGTTTACCAGATTTACCAGGCCCTGAATTAGAGCTTCCTTCAACGCACAGAGAACCCTCTGGCACTGCTCGGTCCAGACCACCACGTCTGGCTTCCCCTTCTTACATAGCTCGGTGATGGGAGTAGCTAGGGAGCTGAAGTGGGGTACAAACCCCCAGCAGTACCCCGCCATCCCGATAAAGGCCTGGACCTGTTTCTTGGTCTGGAGAACAGGCCAATCTCTGATCCTCTTCACCAGCCCGTTGGACTGAGGGTGATATGCAGAGGTCCAGGGCCAGACCCCACATTTCTCCCACAAGCCTCGGAGCCGGGCTGACATGAAATTTGACCCCTGGTCTGTAAGGACCTTGCTGGGGACCCTCACTTTGCTGAAGGCGGTCAGCAGCACGTCTGCCTCGCGGAGGGCAGATCCCCACCCCTGGGTAGCGGTTGGCGAAATCCATCACCACCAGGATGCGTTTCTTCCCCAACCGGATTGCCTTGCTGGGGGGCCCCACTATATCCAGAGCCCCCTCCCTGCCATGGAATCAATTCCCAGCAGCACGTCTGGACCAGGCAAACCTGGTTGGCAGCCGACCTGCCCTGCCTGGGTGTCCCCCCACTCAGCTGGGGTCTCAGCTCCCACCGTGCTCAGCGCTGTCATTGTCCCAGTGGGGGCAGGCAGCGAGCTCTCTGCTCTGGTCACAGCATCAGAGCCAGCGTGAGCCCCCTCTCCGGTGTGCAGGGGGGCAGGGAGCATCTCTCCCTCCCACTCAGCCCCAGGGCTCTGGTTACAGACAGGCTAGGGTTACCATACGTCCTCTTTCTCCCGGACATGTCCGGCTTTTCGGCAGTCAAACCCCCGTCCGGGGGGAACTGCCAAAAAGCCGAACATGTCCGGGAAAATGGCGGCTCTGCTCCTCCCCTGACTCTTCGGCTCTGTTTAAGAGCCGAGCTGCCCGAGCGCTATGGGCTTCAGGCAGCCCCCGTGCCTCCGGACCCTGCGCCGCCGGAGCCCGGGAGGGGAAGAGCCCGGCTGGGGGCGCAGGGTCCGGAGGCATAGGGGCTGCCCGAAGCCCAAGCGCTACCGGCTTCACGGTTTGCCGGGCAGCCTCAAGACCCTGCGCCCCCGGCTGGGCGCTTCCCCTCCCAGGCTCCAGCTATGCTGCGGAAGCGCCGGCCGGGGGCGCAGGGTCTGGGGGCTGCCCGGCAAACCGTGAAGCCGGTAGCGCTCAGGCAGCCCTTTTCGCATGGCTGGGAGTGGGAGGGATGAGGGGGCGGAGTTAGGGCGGGGAAGGGGCGGAGTTGGGGCGGGGCTAGGGGTGGGGAAATGGGCGGGGCCAGGGCCCGTGGAGGGTCCTCTTTTTTTATTTATTAGATATGGTAACCCTAAGACAGGCAGGTATCCTGAGCCCAGCAGCCCCTCCCTCCTGCCAGCCAGGTCATTTGCATTTTCACTGGCCGCTTAGTCTCAGCCGATTGGTTCCCTGGATTCAAATTCAAACCCTTGGCCGTCAGAGGAGCAGGGCCTGGATCCTGTCCCAAAGAGACACAGTCACCCCCCACCAGGACCTCACAGCCGATATCCTGGAGAACCCCAATGGCCAGCCAGCCTGACCCCTCCTGGGTCTGCGCAGGGATCCAGGCCATAGGCAGGGTGAGGGGCTTCATCCCGGGGACCTTCACCCAGGTCACACAGCCCCTCAGCATCTGCGGCTGCACCACCTGGGGCCCGACAACAGTTCTCTCCGTCCCAGGGTCTCGCCACCCCAGGCAGGTCTCCCCATTGACCCCCACCTTCCGCTCCCACTGGGGGTCGGAGGGGCCTGAGTCCAGGAGACTCCACACAGACATATAGGCCGGGGCCAGGAGTGGGAGCCTGTCCACCACCCCACCCATCTGGCTGATGGCATCTATGGCCTTGGGACCCAGCAAAGGGGCTAGATACCGGGGCTTTTCCGCAGGGTCCCCCTGGTTCAAATCACCCGCCTGCGTGAAGGCCGTGTGGTGGGCATCCACCTCCCCCCCCCCCTTAACCAGGGGCAGCAATTTAGTGTCGAGGGTCCCTGTGGAACTGGCAGCCAGGGGTCTATCCCCACTCACCCCTGGGGAGCCCCCTATGCCTCTCCGCTCCACCAGCGCCAGTCCATGCTGCCGCTGCTTCTCCTGCAGCTTTTCCTCGGGCTCTCGCTGTCTCTCACGGTCCTCTCGCTCTCTCGGACTCAGCTCCAGTCCCATCCGTCTCTGATCCCCCAATGGGGAACCCGATCGTGAAGACCCCCATCTGATTGGGGACAGGAGTCTCGGGGATGCCTGGCTACTGCTCCAGCTGCTTCCAGATCCTCTTGAGCCCCATCTGGGTCAGGAATCTGCTCCTTAGAGCAGTCCTCGTCCTCCAGCTGCAGGATTAACTGGGCCTTGGTGAACTTCCCAATGCGTAACCCTCTCTTTTTACACAGGATCACAATGTCCTTCTTGAGGAGATGGTGATAGGCCACCACTTCACTGTTCCCAAGTTGCTGTGGACTCACAGGCCTGTGTGCTCTCAGCTCCCCCATGGTTTCCAGGAAGAACCCCTAGTGTGCCAGCCCTTCTCCAGGTCACCATCTCTTTGCCAGGGTCGAGCTGCAGACTCCTCCACTCCTGGGACTGCTCGCTGCAATCCCCAGGAGAACCTTGTCACTGCAAAAGTCCTTCTCACTGGTCACACACTCCCAGGGGTTAATCGTCCCCTGAAACTGTCCCTCCCTGAGCCTTCAGCATGCCGGGTCCTCAGTATCCCCCGTTCGTTTTACTGCTCCCCAGTCACTTACTCCAGGAAGCGCTGTCCATGGGGGTGCAGTACATCCCACCGCTGCCACCAGTTGTCACGGAGTCCCCGGGCGATGCTCTGGAACTGCTCCCTACGAAGCCAGGCAGTACTCGGGGGGAGCCTCCTCTCTGTGCCGACGGTCTCCAGGGCAAAAAGCTCACACGGCTTCCACCTCCCTGGGTCTGACCCCGGAGCATCCAGCATCCCCTGCCCCACCGTGCGCTTCCCGCAGTGAGTCCGCCCGGGCGGGGTCCTGGGGGGGGCCAGAGGGCCCTGCCCCCCGACTCCGCAGTCAGACGTGACCCTCAGCCAGCGTGACACAGAGGTTTATTAGACGACAGGACCACAGCGTAGAACAGAGCTTGTAGGTACAGGAAACAGGACCCCTCAGCTGGGTCCATTTTGGGGGGCAGGGAACCAGACACCCATGTCTGCACTCACTCCACACCCCCAGCCAGCCCAAAGTGACTCACCCTCCAGTCCCTCCTCCTCTGGACTTTGTCCCTTTCCCGGGCCAGAAGGTCACCTGATTCCTTTGTTCTACAACACCTTTAGCTATCACCTTGCAGGGGGGAAGGGCCCAGACCATCAGTTGCCAGGAGACAGAGTGTCGGCCATTTATGCACACTGGCCCTTTGCTCTGCAACAATTACACCCCCTTATCCCACCACCTAGAGACTTAAGAACTGCATAGGGGAAACTGAGGCACCCACACAGTATTCAGAGGAAACATTAAGAACAGTCCTGCTTTGTCACAGGGGCAGACTTTGTGGGGCTAGTGGTGGGGGGGGGGAGCCAGGACTCCTGGGATCTCAGGGGGGGGGGCTAGTGGTTAGAGTGGGGGGGCTGGGAGCCAGGACTCCTGGGATCTCAGGGGGGGGCTAGTGGTTGGAGTGGGGGGGCTGGGAGCCAGGACTCCTGCATTCTGTGGGGGGGGGTTAGTGGTTGGGGGGGATGGGAGCCAGGACTCCTGGGTTTTCTGGGGGGGGGGTAGAGGTTGGGGGGGTGACGAAGTGGGGGAATTGTCTTGTTTTTTCCTTGTTTTTCCAATGGTTTGCATGCAGAGGGGGTGGGACTCAGTTTCCCTGGGTGTTACTGGTTTAACGAGGGGAGGGGAGAGGGAGTTTGTGGTTACAGAGGACCAGAGAGGGAACTTGGGACCCCATCTGATGGCCTGGAGGATGGACACCCCAGCGATTGGTGACCTGACAACCCGGAGACCCAGCTCAGGAGTCGCAGCTGGGTCTGGCCAGTGGGAGGACAAAGGGCTGCGGAGAGAGGACCCCAGTGACCTGACCAGCCGGGTCCAGCCAGAGGGGGCCAGAGGACAGAAGAGGGGAGAGGAGGCCCACGAGACCCTGTTTCCCTGGAGAGAAGACAATGGACAGAGGCCGGGCTTGGGGCCGGGGGTATCAGATGCCCAGCTGGGAAGCAGGGGGGCTCTGGGCTGGAGAGGGGGAGCAGGCAGAGCCCGCCTGGATGCAGGGAGACTGGGATGTGCCGGGCTGGGGAGGCCAGGCCTGAGGCCCGGAGAGTTTCAGTAAACCCTCCTGTGTGACTCTGGCTGAGAGTCGCTCCGGTCTAGAGAACAGGGTTGCATCGTCCCCTTCGGGGGTGGAGGCTCCGGGGGTCCAGAGCGAGGGGACTCCCTGAGGGGGCCCATGGCGGAGACAGACGTGCTAAGGCTCAGAGAGGTGCGGATCCAGGAGGTGGAGGGGCCTGACCCCGGGAGAGAGTGGACCCCGAGAAGGGCTGTCGCCCTGGAAGGCGTGAGTGGGCACGATCTGTGAGTCCCTGACAGGGGGGCTGGGAGCCAGGACTCCTGGGTTCTGGGGGGGGGGGGGAGGGGAGCCAGGACTCCTGGGTTCTGGGGGGGGGGGGGAGAGGGGAGGGGCTGGGAGCCAGGACTCCTGGGTTGGGGGGGGGAGAGGGGAGGGGCTGGGAGCCAGGACTCCTGGGTTCTGGGGGGGGGAGAGGGGAGGGGCTGGGAGCCAGGACTCCTGGGTTCTGGGGGGGGGGGGGAGGGGCTGGGAGCCAGGACTCCTGGGTTCTCGGGGGGGGGGGGGGGGGGGGGGGAGGGGCTGGGAGCCAGGACTCCTGGGTTCTGGGGGGGGGGGAGGGGCTGGGAGCCAGGACTCCTGGGTTGGGAGGGGGGGAGAGGGGAGGGGCTGGGAGCCAGGACTCCTGGGTTGGGAGGGGGGGAGAGGGGAGAGACTGGGAGCCAGGACTCCTGGGTTCGGGGGGGGGGGGGGGGAGCCAGGACTCCTGGGTTCTCGGGGGGGGGGGGAGGGAGAGGGGCTGGGAGCCAGGACTCCTGGGTTCTCGGGGGGGGGGGGGCTGGGAGTCAGGACTCCTGGGTTCTCGGGGGGGGGGGGGGGGAGGGGCTGGGAGCCAGGACTCCTGGGTTCTCGGGGGGGGGGGGGGGGGGGGGGGAGGGGCTGGGAGCCAGGACTCCTGGGTTGGGAGGGGGGAGAGGGGAGGGGCTGGGAGCCAGGACTCCTGGGTTGGGAGGGGGGAGAGGGGAGAGACTGGGAGCCAGGACTCCTGGGTTCGGGGGGGGGGGGGGGGGGGGGGGGAGGGGCTGGGAGCCAGGACTCCTGGGTTGGGAGGGGGGAGAGGGGAGGGGCTGGGAGCCAGGACTCCTGGG
>NC_088803.1:5667660-5691264 GCF_011386835.1 Chrysemys picta bellii | reverse complement strand
TCAGGGGGGGGGCTAGTGGTTAGAGTGGGGGGGCTGGGAGCCAGGACTCCTGCATTCTGGGGGGGGGGTTAGTGGTTGGGGGGGATGGGAGCCAGGACTCCTGGGTTTTCTGGGGGGGGGCTAGTGGTTGGGGGGGTGACGAAGTGGGGGAATTGTCTTGTTTTTTCCTTGTTTTTCCAATGGTTTGCATGCAGAGAGGGTGGGACTCAGTGTCCCTGGGTGTTACTGGTTTAACGAGGTGAGGGGAAAGGGAGTTTGTGGTTACAGAGGACCAGAGAGGGAACTTGGGACCCCATCTGATGGCCTGGGGGATGGACACCCCAGCGATTGGTGACCTGACAACCCGGAGACCCAGCTCAGGAGTCGCAGCCGGGTCTGGATAGTGGGAGGACAAAGGGCTGCGGAGAGAGGACCCAGCGACCTGACCAGCCAGTTCCAGCCAGAGGGGGCCAGAGGACAGAAGAGGGGAGAGGAGGCCCAGGAGACCCTGTTTCCCCGGAGAGAAGACAATGGACAGAGGCCGGGCTTGGGGCCGGGGGTATCAGATGCCCAGCTGGGAAGCAGGGGGGCTCTGGGCTGGAGAGGGGGAGCAGGCAGAGCCCACCTGGATGCAGGGAGACTGGGATGTGCCGGGCTGAGGGAGGCCAGGCCTGAGGCCGGAGAGTTTCCTGTGCTGGGTTCAACACTCAATAAACCCTCCTGTGTGACGCTGGCTGAGAGTCGCTCAGGTCTAGAGAACAGGGCAGGGGTGGGGGGGGGCATCGTCCCCTTTGGTGATGGAGGCCCCGGGGGTCCAGAGCGAGGGGACTCCCTGAGGGGGCCCATGGCGGAGACAGACGTGCTAAGGCTCAGAGAGGTGCGGCTCCAGGAGGTGGAGGGGCCTGACCCCGGGAGAGAGTGGACCCCGAGAAGGGCTGTCGCCCTGGAAGGGGCACCCCCCATGGACCACACAGGGCCAAGAGTGGGCACGATCTGTGAGTCCGTGACAGGGGGGCTGGGAGCCAGGACTCCTGGGTTCTCGGGGGGGCTGGGAGCCAGGACTCCTGGGTTCTCGGGGGGTGGGGGGCTGGGAGCCAGGACTCCTGGGTTCTCGGGGGGGGGGGGGGGGGCTGGGAGCCAGGACTCCTGGGTTCTCGGGGGGGGGGGGAGGGGCTGGGAGCCAGGACTCCTGGGTTCTCGGGGGGGGGGGAGGGGCTGGGAGCCAGGACTCCTGGGTTCTGGGGGGGGGAGGGGCTGGGAGCCAGGACTCCTGGGTTCTCGGGGGGAGGGGGGGGGCTGGGAACCAGGACTCCTGGGTTCGGGGGGGGGGGGCTGGGAGCCAGGACTCCTGGGTTCTCGGGGGGGGGGGAGGGGCTGGGAGCCAGGACTCCTGGGTTCTGGGGGGGGGAGGGGCTGGGAGCCAGGACTCCTGGGTTCTCGGGGGAGGGGGGGGGCTGGGAACCAGGACTCCTGGGTTCGGGGGGGGCTGGGAGCCAGGACTCCTGGGTTCTCGGGGGGGGGGGGGGGCTGGGAGTCAGGACTCTTAGCTTCCCTGCAGGGCGGGGGAGGGGAAATCAAACAAGACCCGCCTCCCCCTGCCTGTTTTCCCCTCAGGCTCCATCCTTTAGGCTGCTAGGGCATCGCTCCCTCTCATTGGTCTCAGTCACTGCCAGTCACTCTCAGCCCGCCCCCCGACCCGATCCCAGTTTATGATTGGCCCCTTAGGGCCATGTGGGAGGAGCGCGGGGGCTGATTGGCTTAAACTTTGTGCGCTGAGGCGGACACGGGGCTCTGATTGGTTGATTGCACTCCGCGCCGGAGGCGGGGTTAAGGGGGGGGGGGCGTGTGAGTCTGTATCTGCCGAAACAGCCGGGGGCCGGTGGCCCCAGGATTTGGGCCGAAGCTTCCGTGGGTGCAGCCGAGGAAGCGGGTTTTACCCACGAAAGCTTCGGCCCAACTCCATGTGTTCGTCGTTACGGGGCCACCGGCCTCTTGTTTTTGAGGCGGGGTTAAGCTTATTAGGTGCCACGCCGCGATTGGTCGGGTCCGCTCTAAGGAGACGGAAGAGAGGCTCTGATTGGCTCGAGCAGCCGTCAGGAGGCGGGACCCGGGGCGCCGATTGGCTGAGGCGGGCACCGAGGCGGAAGTGGCGAGAGCGCCCGGCGCCGCGTGTCCCACTGTGCGGGGAGGCCGGGATGGAGGCGGCGGCGGCGTGGCCCGGGCTGCGGGTGAGGGATCCGGGTGTGGGGCTGGGGAACGGGGTCTGTGGGGCTCACGATGGGGGTTGGGGAAGGGGATCTGGGTGGGGGCACATGGGGGAGCTCTGGAGGGGGCGCACGAGGTGGGGCTAGGATCCGGGTGTGGGGTACACGGGGGGGGCTGAGAGAGGGGGTCCGGGTGTTGGGTACATGGGGGAGCTCTGAAGGTGGTCCGGGGGGCACACGGGGCGGGGCTGGGAAGGGGATCCGGGTGTGGGGTACACGGGGGGGCTGAGAGAGGGGGTCCGGGTGTGGGGTACATGGGGGAGCTCTGGAGGGGGTCCGGGGGGCACACGGGGCTGGGCTGGGAAGGGGATCCGGGTGTGGGGCACATGGGGAGGCTGGGGGTGTACTGGTGGGAGGGGGAGTGGCAGGGGTGGCTCGGTTTAAAGTCTCCCCACCCTGCAGGAACAGTTGGTGTCCGACCTGCCCCCCGCGCTGGCCCTGCTGGGATCACTCCAGGAGCAGGTGAGAGAGACCCCGACCCCCCAGATCCTGGATCGTTGCCGCCCCCCAGGGGAAAGGTCCCTACTCACCCCCTTTCTGCCCCCCCCCCCAGGTTGTCGGGGTCACGGCCCATGTCCAGGGGCTGCTGCAGAGGGTCCGAGCCGGCGCCTTCCCCACAGAGAAGGTGAGAGCGCGGGGGGACGACCTGCTGCGTTCTCTTCTCCCCCACTCATGGTGATCCGCCCCCGACTCTGATGCCAGACCCCCCCCAGGTGTTCCCCCATCCTGCCCCCACCCCTGCTCTCCCCTACCCTGGGTGTGCCCCCCCCATCTTGCCCCTGTCGCCCTGTCCTTCTCCCAGGTGTCCCCCCCCCATCCTGCCCTGTCCCTCTCCCGGGTGCCTCCCCAATCCTGCCCCTGTGCCCCCATCCCTCTCCCGGGTGTCCCCACCCCCCCCCCAATCCTGCCCCTGTGCCCCCATCCCTCTCCCGGGTGTCCCCATCCCCCCATTCTGCCCCCCCCCGTGATGCCTCTCCCCCTTCTGCAGGGGCTGAGTTTCCTGGAGCTGAAGGCCCAGCTGCTGCTGTTCTATCTCCAGGACCTGGCCCAGCTGGTGCTGGAGAAGACCTCAGGCCGGTCCCTGGCTGCCCAGCCGGCTGTCCTGCGCCTGGCCGAGCTGCGCACGGTGGGTGGGCGATGGAGCCTATGGGGGGCCCAGAGGGAGAGGTCTTGGGGGGGCGGGGGGACTGCTGGAGGGCAGGTTCTGGCTCTGGAGGGTATCTCCAGGAGGGGAGTGGGGTCCAGTGGTTAGAGCGGGGGGAGGGGCTGTGAGCCAGGACTCCAGGGTTCTATCCCTGGCTCTGGGAGGGGAGGGGGACTAGTGGTTAGAGCAGAGGGGGTACTGGGAGCCTGAACTCCTGGGTGCGGTGGGTGGTTCTTAGGGGGCAGGATCTCCCCACGTCTGACCCCACCACCACATTCTTCCTCCCCCCCAGGTGTTGGAGAAGATGCGCCCCATTGAGCAGAAACTCCGGTACCAGGTTGACAAGCTGGTGAAGGTGGCTGTGACGGGCGCCGTGGGTGAGTTGGGGGCACCGAGGGGGGTGGGGTGCGGGGTGACTGGGCCCTCTGCTGACCACACCCCCCCGGGGGCGCTCTCGTTGCAGGAGATGACAATCCGCTGAGATTCAAACCAGACCCTGGGAACATGATGAGCAAGGTGAGGGGGAGGGGCAGGCAGGACTCCTGGGTTCTGTCCCTGGCTCTAGGAGGGGAGTGGGGGCTGGTAGTTAGAGCGGGGCGGGGGAGGGCCCGGGAGCCAGGACTCCTGGGCTCTGTCTTGACTCTGGAAGGAGGAATGGGGTTCCCCTGGGATTGGCCTGCCGTGGGGGAGGGCGGGACCAGCCCTTGATTGACAGGCTGTTTTCTCTTGGGCAGCTGAGTGACGAGGAGGAGGCGGACGGGACTGAAGGCAAAGCTGCTGGGAAGAAGCCCCTGGCCAAAGGAGGGGTCCGGAAATACGTCCCACCCCGGCTGGTCCCGGTGCATTATGGTACGTGCTGGGAGCCTGGCCACCTGGGCTCTAGCCAGAAAGAGAGCGGGATTTGTATAACCAGCCTCCGCACCCAGCCCCGCGCCCCACCCAGAGGTGGCCGCATCTCAGCACCGGGTGAGGGGTTCCCCTATACTCCGCCTCCGCGCCCCACCCCAGAGGTGGCCGCATCTCAGCGCTGGGTGAGGGGTCCCCCTATACTCCGCCTCCGCGCCCCACCCCAGAGGTGGCCGCATCTCAGCGCTGGGTGAGGGGTTCCCCTGTACGCAGCCCCCGCGCCCCACCCCAGAGGTGGCTGCATCGCCATCCGTCCCCCCTTCTGCCCCTCCTCAGATGAGACGGTGGCTGAGCGGGAGAAGAAGGTCCTGGAGCAGGCGAAGAAGCGAGCGCTGAGCAGCTCCGTCATCCGGGAGCTGAAAGAACAGTTCTCGGAGGCACCGGAGGAAATCCGCGAAGGGCGCTACCTGCACGCGACCAGGCAGAGCCAGGAGGATGAGCACAGGTGAGTGTGGGCTAGTGGTTAGAGCACTGGGGGGCTGGGAGCCAGGACTCCTGGGTTCTGTCCTGGCTCGGGGAGGGGAGTGGGGGGCTGGGAGCCAGGACTCCTGGGTTCTGTCCTGGCTCTGGAGGGGAGTGGGGGCTAGTGGTTAGAGCGGGGGAGGGGCTAGGAGCCAGGACTCCTGGGTTCTCTCCTGGCTTGGGGGGCAGAGGGGAGTGGGACTGACGGTTCGAGCGGGACCCAGGCTCCCCGTTCCGGTCGTTGCAGGAGGCGCTACGAGGAGGCCATGCTGGTGAGGCTGAACGTGAGCCGGCAGGACAAGGCCCGGCGGCGCCGGGCGGCCGCGCTGGGGGCCCAGCTCCACTCCCTGACCCACTTCGGTGATATCAGCGCCCTGACCGGGGCAGCGCCCCCCACTGGAGAGGTGAGGTAGCGTGGAATGGGGGGGGAGGGGAGGAAGCTGGGGCTGAACCTCCCTCAGCTAATTATCTCCGTTCCCCTGCCAGGCTCTGAGCCCCCAGCGGAAGAGGAGGAGGAAGATGAGTGCGAAGAGGGGAAGGAAGAAGGGTGAGTGGAAGGGCAGCCCCTCCAAAGCCAGTGGCGGGGGGTTCCACAGGTGAACAGCAGCCCGCGGAGCTGCTAGAACCAGCTGGGAGTCCGGTCACCAGGGGCCTGGCCCTGGAAGGCGAGTGGGCTGTAATGGGTTAGAGCTGGGGGGGCAGGAAGCCAGGACGCCGGGGTTCTCTCCTGGCTCTAGGAGGAGAGTGGGGGCTGGGATCTGTCACTCGTCTGCTTGCTCTCCTTCCGCACTCCCTTATTCGCTTTCTTTTGTAGGTTTCCGGAGGCAATAGTGGAGCGACGCTCGCCCCCCGCCCCCCCCATGGAGCGATGACCCCACCCCCACATCACCCCCCAGCAACTCTCACATGTGGACAGAATGTTTAGACAATAAAATCAAGCCCCTGAACATGTCTCTTGGTCCAAGTGTCCACTAGGGGGCGCTGCGCCCTGGGGCCCGTCTCTTGGTCCAAGTGTCCACTAGGGGGCGCTGCGCCCTGGGGCCCGTCTCTTGGTCCAAGTGTCCACTAGGGGGCGCTGCGCCCTGGGGCCCGTCGCCTGGCCGGTCACTGGGGGGGCTGTGCCCTGGGACCCGTCCCCGGGCCGGTCACTAGGCGGGCGCTGTGCCCTGGGGCCCGTCTCCGGGCCGGTCACTAGGGGGGCGCTGTGCCCTGGGGCCCGTCCCCGGGCCGGTCACTAGGCGGGCGCTGTGCCCTGGGGCCCGTCTCCGGGCCGGTCACTAGGGGGGCGCTGTGCCCTGGGGCCCGTCTCCGGGCCGGTCACTAGGGGGGCGCTGTGCCCTGGGGCCCGTCCCCGGGCCGGTCACTAGGGGGGCGCTGCGCCCTGGGGCCCGTCTCTTGGTCCAAGTGTCCACTAGGGGGCGCTGCGCCCTGGGGCCCGTCTCTTGGTCCACGTGTCCACTAGGGGGCGCTGCGCCCTGGGGCCCGTCGCCTGGCCGGTCACTGGGGGGGGCTGTGCCCTGGGACCCGTCCCCGGGCCGGTCACTAGGCGGGCGCTGTGCCCTGGGGCTCGTCTCCGGGCCAGTCACTAGGGGGGCGCTGTGCCCTGGGGCCCGTCCCCGGGCCAGTCACTAGGGGGGCGCTGTGCTGCTGGGGCCCGTCCCTCGGCCGGTCACTAGGGGGGCGCTGTGCTGCTGGGGCCCGTCCCTCGGCCACGAGGGGGCGCTGCGCTGCAGCATTGCCTGCGCAACTTAGGCCAAGGGTCCCCCCAAGGGAGCTGACGGACCCCATTGCTCGGCAACCGGAGCCCAGCATAACCCTTAACACCTCCCCTAGCCCCCAGCTCTTTGCCATGTCTGAACTTCCCTCCCCCCCCTCGGTCTGGCTGCCTCATCCTAGCCTAACTGGGTTGAATTGGGGGGGGGGGGGGGCAGCTGTCCATGCTCTCCCCCAGGGGATCAAACGGGGGCGGGTGCCACAGCTGCAGCTTTCCTCTGTTTCCGCCCTCGGGCCTGGGGCCAAGCCGGGCGCGTGCTGGCGTGTGACTGGGGGTCACGCTGCAGTGAGCCACCAAGGCCAAGGGAGCAGGGAGCCGCTCGGCCGTGGGCCGGCCCCATGGCGCTCTGGTGTTAGAGCCCTGTTCTGTGACCGGGGGATCCTTAGATGGGCTGCAGCTGGGAGGAGGGGGCCGGTCCGTGCCCAATCGCTCCCGGCGCTAGGGGGCGCTGTGCTGCGGAGGGGGGGGCTGGTCCATGCCCAATCTCCCCCCGGCACTAGGGGGCCGGTCCGTGCCCAATCCCCCCCCCGGCACTAGGGGGCCCCGTTTCACCCTCCGGCCCCCCCGCCAGTTCCATGACTTTGGAGGGGCCCCGTGTGGCCAGCATCTCAGGCTCAGAAGTGTTGTTGCCATGGGGGGGCAGCTGCGGGTCCCCGGCCAGCACCCCCGCCAGGAGTAGCTCCTGGTAGTGCCGGGGGCGATGCCGCTGGAGGTAGACGCTCATCTTGCCCGGCACACGGGTGGCACCGTCCCGCCCTAGGAGGGGAGAGAAACCCTGGTCAGTGGGGGCGTCCCTGTCCCCCAGCCCCTACTCTGGTGCCCCCAGCGCTGCTCACCCAGTGCCCGCCGGAGCTGCAGCACCTCCTCCAGCGCCGCCGGCACGTCCTCCTGGGCCCCCACCAGGGCTTCCACCTCAGCCACAGCGTAGCCGAAATCTGCCTGGTCCAGGTCCACCCGCAGGCCCCCCAGCCGGTAGCTGCGGCGCTGGGTCACGAAGCTGGCAAACTCCTGCAGGCCCAGCCCAGCCACGGCCCCAGGCACCTGGGCCCAGCCAGGCACGGGGGCCACGCCCAGCACCCCGCATAACCGGCCCACGATGGCGCGGGGGCTCGTCAGCTCCTGGTAGGTGGTGGCCATGGCGGGAGGCTCCGGGGACAGGGCATCTGGGACATGGCTGGAGTCTCTGGCGCCCCCTGCTGGCGGCTCCGGGGACAGGGCAGCCGGGACAAGGCTGGACCCTCCGGTGCCCTCTGGCGGCTCCGGGGACGCGGCACCCAGGTCATGGCTGGACCCTTCGGCTCCTCCGCGTGGCACCGGGGGGCACTTGAGCTCCCAGCCGGCCCCCTGGCGGAGCCGCAGCCAGTGGTCAGCCCGCGTGAGGCGCAGGTCGGGGGTGTCGTAGTAAAGGTCACGGAAGGACGAGCTCCCGGCCGGGGCTGCCCCCAGCGCCGCCAGCCTGGCCTCCGTGTCTGGCCCGGCCTCGAACTTCGACTCCACCTCGATGCTGCCCGACGGCATTGCGGCCCCTCTGGGGACAGGAGAGGGGGAGTGAGCCACGGAGCGACCCCCTGGTCCCGGCCCCCCGCTCCTTCCCTGCTTTTTCCCCAGAGCGACCCCCTGGTCCCGGCCCCCTGCTCCTTCCCTGCTTTTTCCCCAGAGCACCCCAGCCCAGCTCCCTGCCCCACGGCACCTCCCATCCAGCTCCACTCCCTGCCCCACAGCACCCTAGGCCAGCTCCCTGCCCCACGATACCCGCCACGGTACCCCAGCCCAGCTCCCTGCCCCACGGCACCTCCCATCCAGTCCCACTCCCTGTCCCACAGCACCCCCTGCACCCAGCCCCACTCCCTGCCCCACAGCACCCTAGGCCAGCTCCCTGCCCCACGATACCCGCCACGGTACCCCAGCCCAGCTCCCTGCCCCAGGGCACCTCCCATCCAGTCCCACTCCCTGTCCCACAGCTCCCTGCCCCACGGCACCTCCCATCCAGTCCCACTCCCTGTCCCACAGCACCCCAGCCCAGCTCCTTGACCCACAGCACCCCCCCCACCCAGCCCCACTCCCTGCCCCACAGCACCCTAGGCCAGCTCCCTGCCCCACGGCACCTCCCATCCAGTCCCACTCCCTGTCCCACAGCTCCCTGCCCCACGGCACCTCCCATCCAGTCCCACTCCCTGTCCCACAGCACCCCAGCCCAGCTCCCTGCCCCACGATACCCGCCACGGTACCCCAGCCCAGCTCTCTGCCCCACGGCACCTCCCACCCAGCCCCACTCCCTGTCCCACAGCACCCCCCCCACCCAGCCCCACTCCCTGTCCCACAGCACCCCCCCCCACCCAGCCCCACAGCACCCTAGGCCAGCTCCCTGCCCCACGATACCCGCCACGGTACCCCAGCCCAGCTCCCTGCCCCACAGCACCTCCCATCCAGTCCCACAGCTCCCTGCCCCACGGCACCTCCCATCCAGTCCCACTCCCTGTCCCACAGCACCCCAGCCCAGCTCCTTGACCCACAGCACCCCCCCCACCCAGCCCCACAGCACCCTAGGCCAGCTCCCTGCCCCACGATACCCGCCACGGTACCCCAGCCCAGCTCCCTGCCCCACAGCACCTCCCATCCAGTCCCACTCCCTGTCCCACAGCTCCCTGCCCCACGGCACCTCCCATCCAGTCCCACTCCCTGTCCCACAGCACCCCAGCCCAGCTCCTTGACCCACAGCACCCCCCCCACCCAGCCCCACAGCACCCTAGGCCAGCTCCCTGCCCCACGATACCCACCACCCAGCCCCACGGTGCCCCAGCCCAGCTCCTTGCCCCACAGCACCTCCAATCCAGTCCTGCCCCCTGCCCCACGGCACTCCAGCCCAGCCCAGTTCCCTGCCCCAGGGTGCCCCACTCCCGACACCACGTGCACCTCGCTCACCCCCGCCCCACTCCCTGCCCGAGGGGGTCCCGGGGCCAGCACTGACCTGGCCGGTCCCAGCTGTCGCGCGGCCAGCGGCGTGGGGGCGGGGCTGGAGTTTTCTCTTTGGAGAATTAATGTGCTTCGTCGCAAAGTGGTGGGGAGCGGGGCATGCTGGGAGCTGTAGTTCCAGTGGAGCAGGGCATTCTGGGAGTTGCAGTTCCAGGGGAGCAGGGCATGCAGGGAGCTGTAGTGCTAAAGGGAGTGGGGCATTTTGGGCATAGTAGTTCCAGGAGAGCAGGGCATTCTGGGAGCTGTAGTGCCAGAGGGAGCAGGGCATTTTGGGAGCTGTAGTGTCAGAGGGAGCAGGGCATTCTGGGAGCTGTAGTTCCAGGAGACCAGGGCATTCTGGGAGCTGTAGTTCCAGACGACTAAGGGATTGGGAAAACCGGTGTCTTTGGCCTCTATCTCTGTCTCACTCCCCCGCCCCGCCAACAGCGTCTGTCTCGCTTCTTTGCTCCCAGTTGCTATGGTGACCGGAAAGCTGAAATTAAGAGCAGCAGGATGGGGGGTCCTTAATGTGGAGATGGGGTTAACCCCTTGTGGACCAGGAGGCAGGGACTACTGAGTTCTATTCTGGGCTCTGGGAGGGGAGTAATGGTTAGAGCAGGGGGGGCTGGGGGCCAGGACTCCTGGGTTCTCTCCCTGGCTCTGGGAGGGGAGTGGGGGCTAGTGGTTAGAAAGGGGGGGCAGGGAGCCAGGACTCCTGGGTTCTCTCCCCAGCTCTGGGAGGGGAGTGGGGTCTAGTGGTTAGAGCAGGGGGGGCTGGGGGCCAGGACTCCTGGGTTCTCTCCCTGGCTCTGGGAGGGGAGTGGGGGCTAGTGGTTAGAGCCAGGGGGCTGGGAGCCAGGACTCCTGGGTTCTCTCCCTGGCTCTGGGAGGGGACTGGGGTCTAGTGGTTAGAGCCGGGGGGCTGGGAGCCAGGACTCCTGGGTTCTCTCCCTGGCTCTGGGAGCGGAGTGGGGGCTAGTGGTTAGAGCCAGGGGGCTGGGAGCCAGGACTCCTGGGTTCTCTCCCTGGCTCTGGGAGGGGAGTGGGGGCTAGTGGTTAGAGCCGGGGGGCTGGGAGCCAGGACTCCTGGGTTCTCTCCCTGGCTCTGGGAGGGGAGTGGGGTCTAGTGGTTAGAGCCGGGGGGCTGGGAGCCAGGACTCCTGGGTTCTCTCCCTGGCTCTGGGAGGGGAGTGGGGGCTAGTGGTTAGAGCCAGGGGGCTGGGAGCCAGGACTCCTGGGTTCTCTCCCTGGCTCTGGGAGGGGAGTGGGGGCTAGTGGTTAGAGCCAGGGGGCTGGGAGCCAGGACTCCTGGGTTCTCTCCCTGGCTCTGGGAGGGGACTGGGGTCTAGTGGTTAGAGCCGGGGGGGCTGGACTATTTGGCAGGCACACAGCTGATTATTGGTGTTCTCTCTTAGTCTGACAGCACCACTGGCCACGGAAGGGAGTGCAGAGGCAGCCGGGGGGGGGGGGGGGGGGGATGCGGGCGGAGCGGTGGGGGGTGATTATGAGGGAAAGGCTGTGAGGCGGAGGGGAGATGGGGAGGTTGTAGGGGGCATGAGCGAAGTGCTCTGGGATCAAGGGTGGGTGGGGAGGGGGTCAGGGGATGTGGTGTGGGGCAGATTTAGGGGGAAGGGAAGGGATCTGGGGTGTATGGAAGGTGGGGTGTGGGAGGTTCAGGGCTATGGGTGTGGGGGGCATTGGAGCAATGGGAGCGGGGGTTAGCAGGGGCTGGAGGATTGGGGTTGGGGAAGGGCTGGAGGGTCAGGTTGGGGTGGGGTGAGGTGAGGGAGATGGGATGGGGGAAGGGGGGAGGGTTGGGGGAGGGGCACAAACACCCCTGCCACTTTCCCCATCCCCCCAGCTGTCACCCCCAAGGCAGGGTGGAGTTCAAGGGTGCCCTGTCCAGACAGGCTGGCTGACCCCAAGCTCCCGGCCCTGCCACGGGCTGGGCCGGGGGTGGGGTGAACCCCCTGAGCTGCTCCGTGACTCAGTTTCCCCATGCAGAGAATAGCCCTGCTCTCCCTCGCAAGGGGGTCGGGAGGGGAAAGCTTGTGGGGGGCTGGGATACGGTGGGACTGGGTTGGGGGCCCTGGCTGGCTCAGAGGGGCGCTGCCGCCAGGCCCAGGGGGGACTTGCTGGCTGGGGTGGAGACACAAGGCCTTTCCCCTCTAGGGGCCGCTGTGGGGCAGTGGGGGAGACAGTGCACCTGCTCTGGGGGGGTCAGACACTCCCAGCCCACCCCCCCGGCTCCCCCTCCCGCACACTTTTGTCCTTCCCAGGGTGCAGAGGCGGGGGGGGCAGAGCCTGCGGGGGGGGGGGGCGAGAGACTACATTTCCCATCATGCTCAGCTGCACCTGCTCCCTGCCGCCCCCCCGCCGGGGCGCTGGAGGGCGGGGGGGGGAGGGAAATTGATTATTCCATTGTGTGGCGCGGCTGCCGGCAGCTCCGGAGCGAGGGAGCGGAGCAGGGCGGGCGCGGGCCAGTGTAAATCAATGGGGAAGCCCCGGCGGCGCCCCGATCGATCCGCGGGCCGGGCCTGAGCCAGGGGGAGGCGCTGGAGGAGGGGAGCGGCCGGAGCCCAGCTCCCCCCCCATCCCCACCCCCGGCGGAGCCCCCTCTTCCAGCGAGCAGAGTAAGTGGGATCGATTTCCCATCGCTTCACTCCGGCTGGCAGCGTGTGAACGGGCGGGGGGGGGGGGGAGAGGGAGGGGGATGGAGAGAGGGAAGGAGACAGGAGGATGGAGGGGGGATGGAGAGAGGGAAGGAGACAGAGGAGGATGGAGGGGGGATGGAGAGGGGGAAGGAGACAGAGGAGGATGGAGGGGGGATGGAGAGGGCAAAGGAGACAGAGGAGAGAGGGAGGGGGATGGAGAGGGGGAAGGAGACAGAGGAGGATGGAGGGGGGATGGAGAGGGGGAAGGAGACAGAAGAAAGAGGGAGGGGGATGGAGAGAGGGAAGGAGACAGAGGAGGATGGAGAGAGGGAAGGAGACAGAGGGGGAAGGAGACAGGAGGATGGAGGGGGGATGGAGAAAGGGAAGATGACAGGGATGGAGGGGCATGGAGAGGGGGATAGAGAGAGGGAAGGAGACAGAGAGGGATGGAGGTTGGGGAAGAAGACAGAGGGATGGAGGGGGATGGAGAGGGGGAAGGAGACAGAGGGGGATGGAGGGATGAGGAGGATGGAGGTGGGATGTGGAGGGGGAAGGAGACAGAGGGAGATGGAGGGGGATGGAGAAGGGGAAGGAGACAGAGAGGGATGGAGGGGGAAGGAGACAGAGGAGAGAGGGAGGGGGATGGAGAGAAGGAAGGAGACAGAGGGGTATGGAGAAGGGGAAGGAGACAGAGGAGGATGGAGAGAGGGAAGGAGACAGGGGGAAGGAGATAGGAGGATGGAGGGGGGTTGGAGAAAGGGAAGGTGTCAGGGATGGAGGGGTATGGAGAGGGGGAAGGAGACAGAGGAGAGAGGGAGGAGGATGGAGAGAGGGAAGGAGACAGAGAGGGATGGAGAGGGGGAAGGAGACAGAGGGAAGGAGGGGGGAAGGAGACAGAGGAGGATGGAGGGATGAGGAAACAGAGGAGGATGGAGGTGGGATGTGGAGGGGGAAGGAGACAGAGAGGGATGGAGGCGGGTGGAGGGGGAAGGAGACAGAGAGGGAAGGAGGGGGATGGAGAGAGGGAAGGAGACAGAGCAGGACAGAGAGGAAGGAGAGGGGGAATGGGATAGGGAGAATGGAGGGAGGGGAAGGAGACTGAGGACAGGGAGGAAGGAGAGGGGGAATGGGACAGGGAGAATGGAGGGGAGGGGAAGGAGTCCGAGGACAGGGAGGAAGGAGAGGGGGAATGGGATAGGGAGAATGGAGGGGAGGGGAAGGAGACCGAGGACAGGGAGGAAGGAGAGAGGGAACGGGACAGAGAAAATGGAGGGAGGGGAAGGAGAGGAGAGTGATAAAGGGGGGATGGAGGAAGAGGAGGAGAGAGGACTTGAGACAGGAAGATGGAGGGGTGTGGGGGATGAAGTCAAGGATGGATGGAGAGGAGGATGGAGGGGGTGTAGTGATGGGGGATGGGAGGAGGGATGGAGGGGGGTGGACGGGGCATGGAGAGCTGGAGGAGATGGGAGGAGGGATGGGGGTGGATGGAAGGAGGGGATGTGGGGAGGGATGGGGTGGATGGAAGGAGGGGTGGAGGGGTGGATGAAGGGATGGGGATGTGAGGATGGATGGAGGGGATGTGGAGATGGAAGGATGGGGGATGGAGGGATGGGAGGAGGGGTGTGGAGATGGAGGGATGGGGGGGAGGATGGATGAAGGGGTGGATGGAAGTAGGGATGGAGGGGATGTGGAGATGGAGGGATGGGGGTGGGAGGATGGATGGAGGGGATGTGGAGATGGAGGGATGGATGGAAGGATGGGTGGATGGAAGGAGGGATGGAGGGGATGTGGAGATGGAGGGATGGGGGGTGGGAGGATGGGATGTGGAGATGGAGGAGGGATGGGGAATGGGAGGATGGAAGGATGGGTGGATGGAGGGATGTAAGGATGGATGGATGACATGTGGAGATGGAGGGATGGATGGAAGGAGGGATGGTGAATGGGAGGATGGAAGGATGGGTGGATGGAAGGAGGGATGGAGGGGATGTGGAGATGGAGGGATGGGAGGAGGGGTGTGGAGATGGAGGGGTGGGTGGTGGGAGGATGGATGAAAGGAGGGATGGGAGGATGGAGGGAGGGAGAGGCAGATGGAGCGTGGAGGGATGGGTGGAAGGAGGGATGGGAGAAGGAGTGTGTGTGGGGGGGTGAGGGCCAGGCCCAGACAAGGGGTGTGTGTTCTGCTGGGGGTCCCGGTATTGGGTCCTCCCCCAGCAGGGCCCCCTTGTTTGGCTCCAGACACCCACTCCTGCCAGAGGTGGGGGATGGGGGTGGGTAGCAATGTGGGGAGGTGGAAGGAAGCAGACAGGGATGGAGGGAAGGAAGGAGCCGGGCTGGTGGAGGGATGGAGGGAAAGAAGGAGCCGGGCCAGCGGAGGGATAGAGGGAAGCAGACAGGGATGGAGGGAAGGAAGGAGCCGGGCCGGCGGAGGGATGGAGGGAAGGAAGGAGCCGGGCCGGTGGAGGGATGGAGGGAAAGAAGGAGCCGGGCCAGCGGAGGGATAGAGGGAAGCAGACAGGGATGGAGGGAAGGAAGGAGCCGGGCCGGCGGAGGGATGGAGGGAAGCAGACAGGGATGGAGGGAAGGAAGGAGCCGGGCCGGCGGAGGGATGGAGGGAAGCAGACAGGGATGGAGGGAAGGAAGGAGCCGGGCCAGCGGAGGGATGGAGGGAAGCAGACGGGGATGGAGGGAAGGAAGGAGCCGGGCCAGCGGAGGGATGGAGGGAAGCAGACGGGGATGGAGGGAAGGAAGGAGCCGGGCCAGCGGAGGGATGGAGGGAAGCAGACGGGGATGGAGGGAAGGAAGGAGCCGGGCCAGTGGAGGGATGGAGGGAAGCAGACGGGGATGGAGAGAAGGAAGGAGCCGGGCCGGCGGAGGGATGGAGGGAAGGAAGGAGCCAGGCCGGTGGAGGGATAGAGGGAAGCAGACAAGGATGGAGGGAAGGAAGGAGCCGGGACGACAGAGGGATGGAGGGAAGCAGACAGGGATTGAGGGAAGGAAGGAGCCGGGACGACGGAGGGATGGAGGGAAGCAGACGGGGATGGAGGGAAGGAAGGAGCCTGGCCAGCGGAGGGATGGAGGGAAGCAGACGGGGATGGAGGGAAGGAAGGAGCCGGGCCAGCGGAGGGATGGAGGGAAGGAAGGAGCCGGGCCAGCGGAGGGATGGAGGGAAGGAGGGAACCGGGCCGGTGGAGGGATGGAGGGAAGCAGACAGGGTTGGAGGGAAGGAAGGAGCCGGGCCAGCGGAGGGATGGAGGGAAGCAGACAGGGATGGAGGGAAGGAAGGAGCCGGGCCAGCGGAGGGATGGAGGGAAGCAGATGGGGATGGAGGGAAGGAAGGAGCCGGGCCAGCGGAGGGATGGAGGGAAGGAGGGAACCGGGCCGGTGGAGGGATGGAGGGAAGCAGACAGGGATGGAAGGAAGGAAGGAGCTGGGCCAGCGGAGGGATGGAGGGAAGCAGACAGGGATGGAGGGAAGGAAGGAGCCGGGCCGGTGGAGGGATGGAGGGAAGGAGGGAACCGGGCCGGCGGAGGGATGGAGGGAAGCAGACAGGGATTGAGGGAAGGAAGGAGCCGGGACGACGGAGGGATGGAGGGAAGCAGACAGGGATTGAGGGAAGGAAGGAGCCGGGCCAGCGGAGGGATGGAGGGAAGCAGACGGGGATGGAGGGAAGGAAGGAGCCGGGCCAGCGGAGGGATGGAGGGAAGCAGACAGGGATGGAGGGAAGGAAGGAGCCGGGCCAGCGGAGGGATGGAGGGAAGCAGACAGGGATGGAGGGAAGGAAGGAGCCGGGCCAGCAGAGGGATGGAGGGAAGCAGATGGGGATGGAGGGAAGGAAGGAGCCGGGCCAGCGGAGGGATGGAGGGAAGCAGATGGGGATGGAGGGAAGGAAGGAGCCAGGCCAGCGGAGGGATGGAGGGAAGCAGATGGGGATGGAGGGAAGGAAGGAGCCGGGCCAGCGGAGGGGTGGAGGGAAGCAGACGGGGATGGAGGGAAGGAAGGACCCGGGACAGCGGAGGGATGGAGGGAAGCAGACGGGGATGGAGGGAAGGAAGGAGCCGGGCCAGCGGAGGGGTGGAGGGAAGCAGACGGGGATGGAGGGAAGGAAGGAGCCAGGCCAGTGGAGGGATGGAGGGAAGCAGACGGGGATGGAGGGAAGGAAGGAGCCGGGCCAGCGGAGGGGTGGAAGTCGGAGTGTATCAAGGAAGCTCATATATCCATGTGGGTGACAGCTCCGTGCCCTGGCTGGCTCAGCCCATCGATTTTACAATCCTTCTTCCTCCGTCACCTGCTTCTTCGTTCCCTCGCTCCCCCTTCCCCCCCCCCAGCATAGAACCCACAGCGCGGGAGGGGGGCGGGTTACAGCGGGTGGGCTAGGAGCCAGGACTCCTGGGTTCTCTCCCTGGTTTTATGGGACTTCCCCCTCTGGGAAGCGTGGGGTATTTGAATCACTTGTTCTCTCTGGCTGGGGCCCAAAGGAGTTGTTGCCGTGTTGCCATTCTGTGCGCGTTGAGTTGTGTAGCAGCCCCAAGGGGCTCATGATGGGACACAGCAGAGGAGATGGCAACACAAACACACCAAACACAAGCCAACAGCAGGACACAACACATGCAAAACACAACCAGGCAGGGGTATCCAGGGCACAATCGCACAGGAGAGAATCACAATCCAGACCCACAACACAACAGCTAACCCCTTACCTCCGAAGTCCCACACAACGCAAAGATAAAACACAACCAACCGACATGCCACACAAAAACACACCCTCGCAAAACACAACCTGCCAGAGGGATGCCGCACCACAAACACACAAACAGGCCACACAAGAGGCAAATGAAGCAACAAATGACAACACCACAACAGCCCAGGACAAACACATCTCCCAAAATGAAGCCAAACACATCATGACAAATGTAACACAGAATCATACAAACCCCACCAAGGTTTCACAAAACACCCCCTCCAAATGATGACACAACCCCCCAGAAATCAAACACCAAAAAGCACAACCAAGCAACAACACACAAAATACAAATCACACAACCTCAGAGAACCCACAATACAACCAGAAACATACAAAACCCTCACAACGCAAACCCACAAAACAATGCACAAAGCCCCAAACCCAACCCCACAAAAACTCCACCGCCAAGACACAAAATACAAAACCCACAACACCCCCCGCCAAAAACACAACCAACCAACACAAAATCCAACCAATAACACACACTATACAAAACCCTCAACAACCACAAAGGACAACCAGCCAACAATATGCAAAATGCAAAACCCACAAGAAACACAGACCACAACCAACAACACACACAAACCCAACCTTCACAAAAAGTACACAACAGACATCCAGAAAACCAGTCACAACAAACAAAGTAGAAACATTGTCTAATACAACCCAACAAACATATGACTTCAACACAAACCCTAAAGACACCCACACACCCTAACTGCACACTACACCACAACAGAAACCCACAGCACACAACCGGAGAACAAATACAACAACACAAAACCCACCTGACACACTCTCCAAATGGAAACAACATCACAGCACATACCCCCCTGCAACAACACAACCACCACCACATACCCCTCCCATTCCTTGCCACAGTAATACAACCCACCCCACCAACACACCACCGTCTTTTTCTCTCTCTCACACACACACAATCCACTCCCACGGCCAGATACAACCACACAATCCCCAGTAACATAACACTTGCTGTCAACCACACACACACCCCGACACTGAATAATGTACACACAACCACCGACACCCAGATGCACACAACTCACATGTGGACACTTCTATATGACCCCCCAATCACACACGCCATATACATATAGGTACAAACCAAAACACACAACACCGTCACACCACTACACAACACCACAACATATACACAAGCATCTCACAGGAATACACAGGAATACACACAACATGCACGTCAACACACATGCAACCCTCCAGCCTCCAAAAAGATGGGTCACTCAACTGCGACTACACAAACGCAACACACTGAGCCACACAACCCAGGACACACGGAGACAGCACTCTCTGCACAACCCCATTCTGTAACACCCAACAAACATCCCCACACAGAGGCTACACACAGAGTAGCACAATGACACACTTGGCACAAACATGACAGTCGCACATGTGTGCAGTCGACACACACAGCAAGTGCACCAATGCACAGCTGGTACACAATTGACACACACAACATAAACAGCACACACAATAGATATACACAACACACACAATATACACATACACAATTGACACACTCAATTGATAAACACAACACACACCCAAGTGACACACCCAATCAATATACACAACACACACACGCACAGTTGACACACCCCATCGATATACATAACACACATCCAAACGACACAGCTTGTTGATATACACCACACATACAGTTGCCACACCCAATCGATATACACAACACACACACAGAGTTGATGCACCTGGTGGATATACACAACACACACCCAATCGATATATACAACACATACTTGATGGATATACACAACATGCACATGCAGTCGACACATCCGATGGATATACATGACACACACACAATCAATACACACAACACACAAGCACACACAGTCGACACACCCTACCGATATACACAACACACACCCGATTGATACACACAACACACACCTGCAAAGTCGACACACCTGTTGAATCTATATAACACACACCCGATTGGTATAGAAAACACACACCCAATGGATATACACAACACACACCCAATTGATACACACAACACACACATGCACAGTTGACACACCTGATGGATCTACACAGCACACACCTGATTGATATACAAAACACACCCACGATAGATATACATCACACACACGCACGGTCAACACACCCGATGAATATACACACATCCGATTGATACATACAACACACACATACAAAGTGGAACACACTTGATGGATCTACATAACACACACCTGATCGATATACAACACACACACACAATGGATATACACAACACAAATATGCACAGTTGACACACCTGATTAATATACACAACAGCCCCCTGATGGATATACACCAGGCACACGCAGTCAACACACCCGATGGATATACACAACACACATCTGATTGATACACACAACACACACATGCACAGTTGACGCATCTGATGGATATACACAACACACACCCAATTGGTATACAAAATGCACACCCGATGGATATACATGACACACATCCGATTGATACACACAACACACACAGTTTACACACCCTACCGATATACACAACAGACACCCGATCAATACACACACATACACACACAGAGTTGACACACCCAATGGATATACATAACACACACCTGATCGATACACACAACACACAGTTGACACATCCGATGGATATACATGACACACACCCGATTGATGCACACACACACACAAACACACAGTCGACACACCCTACCGATATACACAACACACACCTGATTGATACACACAACACACACATGAACAGCCAACACACCCGATGGATATACATGACACACACCCGATCGATACACACAACACACAGTTGACTCACCCGATGGATATACATGACACACACCCGATCCGTACACACAACACACAGTTGACACACCCGATGGATATACACGAAACACACACGTTCGATGCACACACACACTCACAGTCGACACACCTGATGGATATACACGACACACACCCAATCGATGAACACACACGCACACACAGCTGACACACCCGATCCGTACACACAACACACAGCCAACACACTCGATGGATACACATGACACGCACAATCACAGCCGACACACCCGATGGATATACATGACACACACCCGATCGATGCACACACATGCACACACAGCCGACACATCCGATCCATACACACAACACACAGCCAACACACTCGATGGATACACATGACACACACACACGCACAGCCGACACACCCGATGGATATACACGACACACACCCGATCGATGCACACACATGCACACACAGCCGACACATCCGATCCATACACACAACACACAGCCAACACACTCGATGGATACACATGACACACACACACACACACACAGCCGACACACCCGATCCGTACACACAACACACAGCCGACACACCCGATGGATATACATGACACACACACTCACATGCACATGCACAGCCGACACACCCGATGAATATACATGACACACACCCAATAGATACACACACGCACATGCACAGCCGACAAACCCAATGGATATACATGACACACACGCACACGCACTGCCGACACACCCGATGGATATACAGGACACACACACGCACAGCCGATGCCCGATGGATATACAGGACACACACACACATGCAGAGCCGACACGCCCGATGGATATACAGGACACACACCCAATCGATACACACACGCACATGCACAGCTGACACACCCAATGGATATACACGACACACACCCAATCGATACACACGCACGCACACACACAGCCGACACACCCGATGGATATACAGGACACACACACACACACAGCCGACGCCCGATGGATATACAGGACACACACATGCACAGCCGACACACCCGATGGATATACATGACACACGCACACGCACAGCTGACACACCCGATGGATATACAGGACACGCACACGCACAGCCGACACACCCGATGGATATACAGGACACACACCCAATAGATACACACACACGCACGCACACACACAGCCGACACACCCAATGGATATACATCATACACACAAGCATACACACCCACGCACGGCCGACACACCCGATGGATATACAGGACACACACACGCACAGCCGACACACCCGATGGATATACAGGACATACACACACGCACAGCCGACACACCCGATGGATATACAGAACACACGCACAGCCGACACACTTGATGGATATACAGGACACACACACACACACACGCACAGCTGACGCCTGATGGATATACAGGACACACACACAACGCACAGCCGACACACCCGATGGATATACAGGACACACACACGCACAGCCGACACACCCGATGGATATACAGGACACACACACACGCACAGCCGACACACCCGATGGATATACAGGACACACACACACGCACAGCCGACACACCCGATGGATATACAGGACACACACACGCACAGCCGACACACCCGATGGATATACAGGACACACACACGCACAGCCGACACACCCGATGGATATACAGGACACACACACACGCACAGCCGACACACCCGATGGATATACAGGACACACACACGCACAGCCGACACACCCGATGGATATACATCACACACACACACACACACAGACACGCAGCCGACACGCCCGATCCATACACACAAGAGAGCAAGAGAATGTAGCTCTGCCCTGGGCCCTCTGATGGGTGTTACATATTTGCATATGCAGATGAGTGGGCGGAGCCTCCAATCCACCACTCCCCCTCCCTTCAGCACATGGAACAAGATCAGAGCAGCTGCTTAGATACCCAAGGCTCACTATTGTATGCAAATTTGAGGCAAATGAGTGCCCTTGTGGGATGCCTTGTGCATTGTGGGATGCCAGGCATAGGAGAAAGGCCAACCACTGCAGGCCTTGCCCCGCTCCAGCCAGGCCCTGCCCCCCCCAGCGCCCCCTGCTGGAACCAGCTGGAGTAGCTGGGGGCTCCCCTCTCTGGGCGTTTCTCATCTCCCGCCAATTTGTGCCATAATCCAGCCCTGCTCCCCAGGCGAGGGTGAGGGGGGCAGGGGCTGCGAGTTGGGAGTGAGGGGCACTGGCGGGGCTGTGGGGGAGCAGGGCTGTGGGTCAGGAGTGAGGGGCACCGGCAGGACAGGGAGGCAGGGGCTGCGGGTTGGGAGTGAGGGGCACCGGCAGGGCTGAGGGGGGGCAGGGACTGTGGGTCGGAAGTGAGGGGCACCGTCGGGGCTGTGGGTCAGGAGTGAGGGGCACCGGCAGGACAGGGGGGCAGGGGCTGCGGGTTGGGAGTGAGGGGCACCGGCAGGGCTGAGGGGGCAGGGACTGTGGGTCGGGAGTGAGGGGCACTGGCGGGGCTGTGGGTCAGGAGTGAGGGGCACCGGCAGGACAGGCGGGCAGGGGCTGCGGGTTGGGAGTGAGGGGCACCGGCGGAGCTGGGGGGGCAGGGACTGTGGGTCGGGAGTGAGGGGCACCGGCGGGGCTGTGGGTCGGGAGTGAGGGGCACTGGCAGGGCTGTGGGGGGGCAGGGCTGTGGGTCAGGAGTGAGGGGCACCGGCAGAACAGTGGGGCAGGGGCTGCGGGTTGGGAGTGAGGGGCACCGGCAGGGCTGAGGGGGGGCAGGCTGTGGGTCAGGAGTGAGGGGCACCGGCGGGGGTGGGGGGGCAGGGGCTGTGGGTCGGGAGTGAGGGGCACCAGTGGGGCTAGGGCGGGACAGGGCATGTCCCGTTCCCCACAGGTTGGTTTCTCCTTGGCCCTGTTGCCCCCTGAAATGAATCTCCCGAATCGGCCTGCGCAGATCCCGCCCCTCCCCTCCCCTCCCCCACCGCCCGCGGCACGGACCCCTGTGTCACCCCCCTATCGCTGCCTTGTTCTGTCCCCTCTGCTCTCTCGTTCCCTCCTTCCTCCTCTTCTCCCTGCTTCGTTCCCTCCATCCTCCTCCTCTTTGTCCCGTTCCCTCCATCCTCCTCCTCTTCCTGCTTCATTCCCTCCATCCTACTCTTCTCTGTCCCGTTTCCTCCTTCCTCCTCTTTTCTGTCCCGTTCCCACCTTCTTCCTCTTCTCCCTGCTTCGTTCCCTCCATCCTCCTCTTCTCTGTCCCGTTCCCACCTTCCTCCTCTTCTCCCTGCTTCGTTCCCTCCTTCCTCCTCTTCTCTGTCCCGTTCCCTCCATCCTCCTCTTCTCCCTGCTTCGTTCCCTCCTTCCTCCTCTTCTATGTCTCGTTCCCTCGATCCTCCTCTTCTCTGTCCCGTTCCCTCGATCCTCCTCTTCTCTGTCCCATTCCCACCTTCCTCCTTTTCTCCCTGCTTCGTTCCCTCCATCCTCCTCTTCTCTGTCCCATTCCCTCCATCCTCTTCTTCTCCCTGCTTCGTTCCCCCCATCCTCCTCTTCTCTGTCCCGTTCCCACCTTCCTCCTCTTCTCCCTGCTTCGTTCCCTCCATCCTCCTCTTCTCCCTGCTTCGTTCCCTCCATCCTCCTCTTCTCATTCCCTCCTTCCTTCTCCATTTCCTTCGTTCTCTCCTTCCCTGTCTGGTGCATCCCCTCCCTCCGTCCCTTTCTGTCTCATTCCTTGCATCCGTCCATCTGGCTTCTGCCTCCAACCCTCTTTTCCAGCCTCTCGCTCTCCCCAGCTCGCTCCCTCCATCCTTCCCTTTCCCTCCGACCAGCCCCAGTTTTCTTCCCTCCATCTCTCTCCCCTCCCCCACACTGCTCCCTTTGTGTC
>NC_088803.1:5614147-5667160 GCF_011386835.1 Chrysemys picta bellii | reverse complement strand
GCCCCTACTCACCCCCCTTTCTGCCCCCCTCCCCAGGTTGTCGGGGTCACCGCCCATGTCCAGGGGCTGCTGCAGAGGGTCCGAGCCGGCGCCTTCCCCACGGAGAAGGTGAGAGCGCGGGGGGACGACCTGCTGCGTTCTCTTCTCCCCCCCTCATGGTGATCCGCCCCCGACTCTGACGCCAGACCCCCCCCCAGGTGTTCCCCCATCCTGCCCCCACCCCTGCTCTCCCCTACCCTGGGTGTGCCCCCCCCATCTTGCCCCTGTCGCCCTGTCCTTCTCCCAGGTGTTCCCCCCCCCCCATCCTGCCCTGTCCCTCTCCTGGGTGCCTCCCCAATCCTGCCCCTGTGCCCCCATCCCTCTCCCGGGTGTCCCCATCCCCCCCATTCTGCCCCCCGTGATGCCTCTCCCCCTTCTGCAGGGGCTGAGTTTCCTGGAGCTGAAGGCCCAGCTGCTGCTGTTCTATCTCCAGGACCTGGCCCAGCTGGTGCTGGAGAAGACCTCAGGCCGGTCCCTGGCTGCCCAGCCGGCTGTCCTGCGCCTGGCCGAGCTGCGCACGGTGGGTGGGCGATGGAGCCTATGGGGGCCCAGAGGGAGAGGTCTTGGGGGGGCGGGGGGACTGCTGGAGGGCAGGTTCTGGCTCTGGAAGGTATCTCCAGGAGGGGAGTGGGGTCCAGTGGTTAGAGCGGGGGGAGGGGCTGTGAGCCAGGACTCCAGGGTTCTATCCCTGGCTCTGGGAGGGGGAGGGGGGACTAGTGGTTAGAGCAGAGGGGGTACTGGGAGCCTGAACTCCTGGGTGCAGTGGGTGGTTCTTAGGGGGCAGGGTCTCCCCACGTCTGACCCCACCACCACATTCTTCCTCCCCCCAGGTGTTGGAGAAGATGCGCCCCATTGAGCAGAAACTCCGGTACCAGGTTGACAAGCTGGTGAAGGTGGCTGTGACGGGCGCCGTGGGTGAGTTGGGGGCACCTAGGGGGGTGGGTGCGGGGTGACTGGGCCCTCTGCTGACCACACCCCCCGGGGGCGCTCTCGTTGCAGGAGATGACAATCCGCTGAGATTCAAACCAGACCCTGGGAACATGATGAGCAAGGTGAGGGGGAGGGGCAGGCAGGACTCCTGGGTTCTGTCCCTGGCTCTAGGAGGGGAGTGGGGGCTGGTAGTTAGAGCGGGGCGGGGGAGGGCCCGGGAGCCAGGACTCCTGGGCTCTGTCTTGACTCTGAAAGGAGGAATGGGGTTCCCTACATTCCCCTGGGATTGGCCTGCCGTGGGGGAGGGCGGGACCAGCCCTTGATTGACAGGCTGTTTTCTCTTGGGCAGCTGAGTGACGAGGAGGAGGCGAACGGGACTGAAGGCAAAGCTGCTGGGAAGAAGCCCCTGGCCAAAGGAGGGGTCCGGAAATACGTCCCACCCCGGCTGGTCCCGGTGCATTATGGTACGTGCTGGGAGCCTGGCCACCTGGGCTCTAGCCAGAAAGAGAGCGGGGTTTGTATAACCAGCCTCCGCACCCAGCCCCGCGCCCCACCCAGAGGTGGCCGCATCTCAGCGCCGGGTGAGGGGTTCCCCCTATACTCCGCCTCCGCACCCCACCCCAGAGGTGGCCGCATCTCAGCGCCGGGTGAGGGGTCCCCCTATACTCCGCCTCCGCACCCCACCCCAGAGGTGGCCGCATCTCAGCGCTGGGTATGGGGTTCCCCTGTACTCCGCCTCCGCACCCCACCCCAGAGGTGGCCGCATCTCAGCGCCGGGTGAGGGGTCCCCCTGTACGCAGCCCCCGCGTCCCACCCCAGAGGTGGCTGCATCTCAGCGCCGGGTGAGGGGTCCCCCTATACTCCGCCTCCACGCCCCACCCCAGAGGTGGCCGCATCTCAGCGCTGGGTGAGGGGTCCCCCTGTACGCAGCCCCCGCGTCCCACCCCAGAGGTGGCCGCATCGCCATCCGTCCCCCCTTCTGCCCCTCCTCAGATGAGACGGTGGCCGAGCGGGAGAAGAAGGTCCTGGAGCAGGCGAAGAAGCGAGCGCTGAGCAGCTCCGTCATCCGGGAGCTGAAAGAACAGTTCTCGGAGGCACCGGAGGAAATCCGCGAAGGGCGCTACCTGCACGCGACCAGGCAGAGCCAGGAGGATGAGCACAGGTGAGTGGGGGCTAGTGGTTAGAGCACGGGGGGGGGGGGGGAAGGGCTGGGAGCCAGGACTCCTGGGTTCTGTCCTGGCTCGGGGAGGGGAGTGGGGGGCTGGGAGCCAGGACTCCTGGGTTCTGTCCTGGCTCTGGAGGGGAGTGGGGGCTAGTGGTTAGAGCAGGGGGGGGCTAGGAGCCAGGACTCCTGGGTTCTCTCCTGGCTTGGGGGGCAGAGGGGAGTGGGACTGACGGTTCGAGCGGGACCCAGGCTCCCCGTTCCGGTCGTTGCAGGAGGCGCTACGAGGAGGCCATGCTGGTGAGGCTGAACGTGAGCCGGCAGGACAAGGCCCGGCGGCGCCGGGCGGCCGCGCTGGGGGCCCAGCTCCACTCCCTGACCCACTTTGGTGATATCAGCGCCCTGACTGGGGCAGCGCCCCCCACTGGAGAGGTGAGGCAGCGTGGAATGGGGGGGGGGGAGGAAGCTGGGGCTGAACCTCCCTCAGCTAATTGTCTCCGTTCCCCTGCCAGGCTCTGAGCCCCCAGCGGAAGAGGAGGAGGAAGATGAGTGCGAAGAGGGGAAGGAAGAAGGGTGAGTGGAAGGGCAGCCCCTCCAAAGCCAGTGGCGGGGGTTCCACAGGTGAACAGCAGCCCGCGGAGCTGCTAGAACCAGCTGGGAGTCCGGTCACCAGGGGCCTGGCCCTGGAAGGCGAGTGGGCTGTAATGGGTTAGAGCTGGGGGGGGCAGGAAGCCAGGACGCCGGGGTTCTCTCCTGGCTCTAGGAGGAGAGTGGGGGCTGGGATCTGTCACTCGTCTGCTTGCTCTCCTTCCGCACTCCCTTATTCGCTTTCTTTTGTAGGTTTCCGGAGGCAATAGTGGAGCGACGCTACCCCCCCCCGCTCCCCCCCATGGAGCGATGACCCCACCCCCCACATCACCCCCCAGCAACTCTCACATGTGGACAGAATGTTTAGACAATAAAATCAAGCCCCTGAACATGTCTCTTGGTCCAAGTGTCCACTAGGGGGTGCTGCGCCCTGGGGCCCGTCTCTTGGTCCAAGTGTCCACTAGGGGGCGCTGCGCCCTGGGGCCCGTCGCCTGGCCGGTCACTGGGGGGGCTGTGCCCTGTCACCTAGTCTGTCCCTACGGGGTACTGGGGCCCGTCCCCGGGCCGGTCACTAGGGGGGCGCTGTGCCCTGGGACCCGTCCCCGGGCCGGTCACTAGGGGGACGCTGTGCCCTGGGACCCGTCCCCGGGGCCGGTCACTAGGGGGGCGCTGTGCTGCTGGGGCCCGTCCCTCGGCCACGAGGGGGCGCTGCACTGCAGCATTGCCTGCGCAACTTAGGCCAAGGGTACCCCCAAGGGAGCTGACGGACGCTGGGTCCCCGTCCTATCCCATTGCTCGGCAACCGGAGCCCAGCATAACCCTTAACACCTCCCCTAGCCCCCAGCTCTTTGCCATGTCTGAACTTCCCTCCCCCCCTCGGTCTGGCTGCCTCATCCTAGCGTAACTGGGTTGAATTTGGGGGGGGGGGGCAGCTGTCCCATGCTCTCCCCCAGGGGATCAAACGGGGGCGGGTCCCACAGCTGCAGCTTTCCTCTCTTTCCGCCCTCGGGCCTGGGGCCAAGCCGGGCGCGTGCTGGCGTGTGACTGGGGGTCACGCTGCAGTGAGCCACCGAGGCCAACGGAGCAGGGAGCCGCTCGGCCGTGGGCCGGCCCCATGGCGCTCTGGTGTTAGAGCCCTGTTCTGTGACCGGGGGATCCTTAGATGGGCTGCAGCTGGGAGGAGGGGGCCGGTCCATGCCCAATCCCCCCCCCAGCGCTAGGGGGCACTGTGCTGCGGAGGGGGGGGCTGGTCCATGCCCAATCTCCCCCCGGCACTAGGGGGCCGGTCCGTGCCCAATCCCCCCCCGGCACTAGGGGGCCCTTTTTCACCCTCCGGCCCCCCCGCCAGTTCCATGACTTTGGAGGGGCCCCGTGTGGCCAGCATCTCAGGCTCGGAAGTGTTGTCGCCATGGGGGGGCAGCTGCGGGTCCCCGGCCAGCACCCCCGCCAGGAGTAGCTCCTGGTAGTGCCGGGGGCGATGCCGCTGGAGGTAGACGCTCATCTTGCCCGGCACACGGGTGGCACCGTCCCGCCCTAGGAGGGGAGAGAAACCCTGGTCAGTGGGGGCGTCCCTGTCCCCCAGCCCCTGCTCTGGTGCCCCCAGCGCTGCTCACCCAGTGCCCGCCGGAGCTGCAGCACCTCCTCCAGCGCCGCCGGCACGTCCTCCTGGGCCCCCACCAGGGCTTCCACCTCGGCCACAGCATAGCCGAAATCTGCCTGGTCCAGGTCCACCCGCAGGCCCCCCAGCCGGTAGCTGCGGCGCTGGGTCACGAAGCTGGCAAACTCCTGCAGGCCCAGCCCAGCCACGGCCCCAGGCACCTGGTCCCAGCCAGGCACGGGGGCCACGCCCAGCACCCCGCATAACCGGCCCACGATGGCGCGGGGGCTCGTCAGCTCCTGGTAGGTGGTGGCCATGGCGGGAGGCTCCGGGGACAGGGCATCTGGGACATGGCTGGAGTCTCTGGCGCCCCCTGCTGGCGGCTCCGGGGACAGGGCAGCCGGGACAAGGCTGGACCCTCCGGTGCCCTCTGGTGGCTCCGGGGACGCGGCACCCAGGTCATGGCTGGACCCTTCGGCTCCTCCGCGTGGCACCGGGGGGCACTTGAGCTCCCAGCCGGCCCCCTGGCGGAGCCGCAGCCAGTGGTCAGCCCGCGTGAGGCGCAGGTCGGGGGTGTCGTAGTAAAGGTCACGGAAGGACGAGCTCCCAGCCGGGGCTGCCCCCAGCGCCGCCAGCCTGGCCTCCGTGTCTGGCCCGGCCTCGAACTTCGACTCCACCTCGATGCTGCCCGACGGCATTGCGGCCCCTCTGGGGACAGGAGAGGGGGAGTGAGCCACGGAGCGACCCCCTGGTCCCGGCCCCCCGCTCCTTCCCTGCTTTTTCCCCAGAGCATCCCAGCTCAGCTCCCTGCCCCACATTACACCCCCCACCCAGCCCCACAGTGCCCCAGCCCAGCTCCCTGCCCCACAGCACCTCCCATCCAGCTCCACTCCCTGCCCCACAGCTCCCTGCCCCACGGCACCTCCCATCCAGTCCCACTCCCTGTCCCACAGCACCCCAGCCCAGCTCCCTGCCCCACGATACCCGCCACGGTACCCCAGCCCAGCTCTCTGCCCCACGGCACCTCCCATCCAGTCCCACTCCCTGCCCCACAGCACCCTAGGCCAGCTCCCTGCCCCACGATACCCGCCACGGTACCCCAGCCCAGCTCCCTGCCCCACAGCACCTCCCATCCAGTCCCACTCCCTGTCCCACAGCTCCCTGCCCCACGGCACCTCCCATCCAGTCCCACTCCCTGTCCCACAGCACCCCAGCCCAGCTCCCTGCCCCACGATACCCGCCACGGTACCCCAGCCCAGCTCTCTGCCCCACGGCACCTCCCATCCAGTCCCACTCCCTGCCCCACAGCACCCTAGGCCAGCTCCCTGCCCCACGATACCCGCCACGGTACCCCAGCCCAGCTCCCTGCCCCACAGCACCTCCCATCCAGTCCCACTCCCTGTCCCACAGCTCCCTGCCCCACGGCACCTCCCATCCAGTCCCACTCCCTGTCCCACAGCACCCCAGCCCAGCTCCTTGACCCACAGCACCCCCCCACCCAGCCCCACTCCCTGCCCCACAGCACCCCAGCCCAGCTCCTTGACCCACAGCACCTCCCCACACCCAGTCCCACTCCCTGTCCCACAGCACCCCAGCCCAGCTCCTTGACCCACAGCACCCCCCCCCCCAGCCCCACTCCCTGCCCCACAGCACCCTAGGCCAGCTCCCTGCCCCACGATACCCACCACCCAGCCCCACGGTGCCCCAGCCCAGCTCCTTGCCCCACAGCACCTCCAATCCAGTCCTGCCCCCTGCCCCACGGCACTCCAGCCCAGCCCAGCTCCTTGCCCCACGGCACCTCCCATCCACCCCCCCACCCAGCCCCACGGCACCCCCCCACCCAGCCCCCTGCCCCCTGCCCCACGGCACTCCAGCCCAGCCCAGCCCAGTTCCCTGCCCCAGGGTGCCCCACTCCCGACACCACGTGCACCTCGCTCACCCCCGCCCCACTCCCTGCCCGAGGGGGTCCCGGGGCCAGCACTGACCTGGCCGGTCCCAGCTGTCGCGCGGCCAGCGGCGTGGGGGGGGGGCTGGAGTTTTCTCTTTGGAGAATTAATGTGCTTCGTCGCAAAGTGGTGGGGAGCGGGGCATGCTGGGAGCTGTAGTTCCAGTGGGGCAGGGCATTCTGGGAGTTGCAGTTCCAGGGGAGCAGGGCATGCAGGGAGCTGTAGTACTAAAGGGAGTGGGGCATTTTGGGCATAGTAGTTCCAGGAGAGCAGGGCATTCTGGGAGCTGTAGTGCCAGAGGGAGCAGGGCATTTTGGGAGCTGTAGTGTCAGAGGGAGCAGGGCATTCTGGGAGCTGTAGTTCCAGGAGACCAGGGCATTCTGGGAGCTGTAGTTCCAGACGACTAAGGGATTGGGAAAACCGGTGTCTTTGGCCTCTATCTCTGTCTCACTCCCCCGCCCCGCCAACAGCGTCTGTCTCGCTTCTTTGCTCCCAGTTGCTATGGTGACCGGAAAGCTGAAATTAAGAGCAGCAGGATGGGGGGTCCTTAATGTGGAGATGGGGTTAACCCCTTGTGGACCAGGAGGCAGGGACTACTGAGTTCTATTCTGAGCTCTGGGAGGGGAGTAATGGTTAGAGCAAGGGGGGCTGGGGGCCAGGACTCCTGGGTTCTCTCCCTGGCTCTGGGAGGGGAGTGGGGTCTAGTGGTTAGAGCCAGGGGGCTGGGAGCCAGGACTCCTGGGTTCTCTCCCTGGCTCTGGGTGGGGAGTGGGGGCTAGTGGTTAGAGCTGGGGGGCTGGGAGCCAGGACTCCTGGGTTCTCTCCCTGGTTCTGGGAGGGGACTGGGGTCTAGTGGTTAGAGCCAGGGGGCTGGGAGCCAGGACTCCTGGGTTCTCTCCCTGGCTCTGGGAGGGGAGTGGGGGCTAGTGGTTAGAGCCGGGGGGCTGGACTATTTGGCAGGCACACAGCTGATTATTGGTGTTCTCTCTTAGTCTGACAGCACCACTGGCCACGGAAGGGAGTGCAGAGGCAGCCGTGGGGGGGGGGGATGCGGGCGGAGCGGTGGGGGGTGATTATGAGGGAAAGGCTGTGAGGCGGAGGGGAGATGGGGAGGTTGTAGGGGGCATGAGCGAAGGGCTCTGGGATCAAGGGTGGGTGGGGAGGGGGTCAGGGGATGTGGTGTGGGGCAGATTTAGGGGGAAGGGAAGGGATCTAGGGTGTATGGAAGGTGGGGTGTGGGAGGTTCAGGGCTATGGGTGTGGGGGGCATTGGAGCAATGGGAGCGGGGGTTAGCAGGGGCTGGAGGATTGGGGTTGGGGAAGGGCTGGAGGGTCAGGTTGGGGTGGGGTGAGGTGAGGGAGATGGGATGGGGGAAGGGGGGAGGGTTGGGGGAGGGGCACAAACACCCCTGCCACTTTCTCCATCTCCCCAGCTGTCACCCCCAAGGCAGGGTGGAGTTCAAGGGTGCCCTGTCCAGACAGGCTGGCTGACCCCAAGCTCCCGGCCCTGCCACGGGCTGGGCCGGGGGTGGGGTGAACCCCCTGAGCTGCTCCGTGACTCAGTTTCCTCATGCAGAGAATAGCCCTGCTCTCCCTCGCAAGGGGGTCGGGAGGGGAAAGCTTGTGGGGGGCTGGGATACGGTGGGACTGGGTTGGGGGCCCTGGCTGGCTCAGAGGGGCGCTGCCGCCAGGCCCAGGGGGGACTTGCTGGCTGGGGTGGAGACACAAGGCCTTTCCCCTCTAGGGGCCGCTGTGGGGCAGTGGGGGAGACAGTGCACCTGCTCTGGGGGGGTCAGACACTCCCAGCCCACCCCCCCGGCTCCCCCTCCCGCACACTTTTGTCCTTCCCAGGGTGCAGAGGCGGGGGGGGGCAGAGCCTGCGGGGGGGGGCGAGAGACTACATTTCCCATCATGCTCAGCTGCACCTGCTCCCTGCCGCCCCCCCGCCGGGGCGCTGGAGGGCGGGGGGGGGGAGGGAAATTGATTATTCCATTGTGTGGCGCGGCTGCCGGCAGCTCCGGAGCGAGGGAGCGGAGCAGGGCGGGCGCGGGCCAGTGTAAATCAATGGGGAAGCCCCGGCGGCGCCCCGATCGATCCGCGGGCCGGGCCTGAGCCAGGGGGAGGCGCTGGAGGAGGGGAGCGGCCGGAGCCCAGCTCCCCCCCCATCCCCACCCCCGGCGGAGCCCCCTCTTCCAGCGAGCAGAGTAAGTGGGATCGATTTCCCATCGCTTCACTCCGGCTGGCAGCGTGTGAACGGGCGGGGGGGGGAGAGGGAGAGGGAGAGGGATGGAGAGAGGGAAGGAGACAGGAGGATGGAGGGGGGATGGAGAGAGGGAAGGAGACAGAGGAGGATGGAGGGGGGATGGAGAGGGGGAAGGAGACAGAGGAGGATGGAGGGGGGATGGAGAGGGCAAAGGAGACAGAGGAGAGAGGGAGGGGGATGGAGAGGGGGAAGGAGACAGAGGAGGATGGAGGGGGGATGGATAGGGGGAAGGAGACAGAAGAAAGAGGGAGGGGGATGGAGAGAGGGAAGGAGACAGAGGAGGATGGAGAGAGGGAAGGAGACAGAGGGGGAAGGAGACAGGAGGATGGAGGGGGGATGGAGAAAGGGAAGATGACAGGGATGGAGGGGCATGGAGAGGGGGATAGAGAGAGGGAAGGAGACAGAGAGGGATGGAGGTTGGGGAAGAAGACAGAGGGATGGAGGGGGATGGAGAGGGGGAAGGAGACAGAGGGGGATGGAGGGATGAGGAGGATGGAGGTGGGATGTGGAGGGGGAAGGAGACAGAGGGAGATGGAGGGGGATGGAGAAGGGGAAGGAGACAGAGAGGGATGGAGGGGGAAGGAGACAGAGGAGAGAGGGAGGGGGATGGAGAGAAGGAAGGAGACAGAGGGGTATGGAGAAGGGGAAGGAGACAGAGGAGGATGGAGAGAGGGAAGGAGACAGGGGGAAGGAGATAGGAGGATGGAGGGGGGTTGGAGAAAGGGAAGGTGTCAGGGATGGAGGGGTATGGAGAGGGGGAAGGAGACAGAGGAGAGAGGGAGGAGGATGGAGAGAGGGAAGGAGACAGAGAGGGATGGAGAGGGGGAAGGAGACAGAGGGAAGGAGGGGGGAAGGAGACAGAGGAGGATGGAGGGATGAGGAAACAGAGGAGGATGGAGGTGGGATGTGGAGGGGGAAGGAGACAGAGAGGGATGGAGGTGGGTGGAGGGGGAAGGAGACAGAGGGGGAAGGAGGGGGATGGAGAGAGGGAAGGAGACAGAGCAGGACAGAGAGGAAGGAGAGGGGGAATGGGATAGGGAGAATGGAGGGAGGGGAAGGAGACTGAGGACAGGGAGGAAGGAGAGGGGGAATGGGACAGGGAGAATGGAGGGGAGGGGAAGGAGTCCGAGGACAGGGAGGAAGGAGAGGGGGAATGGGATAGGGAGAATGGAGGGGAGGGGAAGGAGACCGAGGACAGGGAGGAAGGAGAGAGGGAATGGGACAGAGAAAATGGAGGGAGGGGAAGGAGAGGAGAGTGATAAAGGGGGGATGGAGGAAGAGGAGGAGAGAGGACTTGAGACAGGAAGATGGAGGGGTGTGGGGGATGAAGTCAAGGATGGATGGAGAGGAGGATGGAGGGGGTGTAGTGATGGGGGATGGGAGGATGGATGGAAGGTGGGATGGGAGGAGGGATGGAGGGGGGTGGACGGGGCATGGAGAGCTGGAGGAGATGGGAGGAGGGATGGGGGTGGATGGAAGGAGGGGATATGGGGAGGGATGGGGTGGATGGAAGGAGGGGTGGAGGGGTGGATGAAGGGATGGGGATGTGAGGATGGATGGAGGGGATGTGGAGATGGAAGGATGGGGGATGGAGGGATGGGAGGAGGGGTGTGGAGATGGAGGGATGGGGGGGAGGATGGATGAAGGGGTGGATGGAAGTAGGGATGGAGGGGATGTGGAGATGGAGGGATGGGGGTGGGAGGATGGATGGAGGGGATGTGGAGATGGAGGGATGGATGGAAGGATGGGTGGATGGAAGGAGGGATGGAGGGGATGTGGAGATAGAGGGATGGATGGAAGGATGGATGGAGGGGATGTGGAGATGGAGGGATGGGGGTGGGAGGATGGATGGAGGGGATGGAGGGATGGAGGGGATGTGGAGATGGAGGGATGGGGGGTGGGAGGATGGGATGTGGAGATGGAGGAGGGATGGGGAATGGGAGGATGGAAGGATGGGTGGATGGAGGGATGTAAGGATGGATGGATGACATGTGGAGATGGAGGGATGGATGGAAGGAGGGATGGTGAATGGGAGGATGGAAGGATGGGTGGATGGAAGGAGGGATGGAGGGGATGTGGAGATGGAGGGATGGGAGGAGGGGTGTGGAGATGGAGGGGTGGGTGGTGGGAGGATGGATGAAAGGAGGGATGGGAGGATGGAGGGAGGGAGAGGCGGATGGAGCGTGGAGGGATGGGTGGAAGGAGGGATGGGAGAAGGAGTGTGTGTGGGGGGGTGAGGGCCAGGCCCAGACAAGGGGTGTGTGTTCTGCTGGGGGTCCCGGTATTGGGTCCTCCCCCAGCAGGGCCCCCTTGTTTGGCTCCAGACACCCACTCCTGCCAGAGGTGGGGGATGGGGGTGGGTAGCAATGTGGGGAGGTGGAAGGAAGCAGACAGGGATGGAGGGAAGGAAGGAGCCGGGCTGGTGGAGGGATGGAGGGAAGCAAACAGGGATGGAGAGAAGGAAGGAGCCGGGACGACGGAGGGATGGAGGGAAGGAAGGAGCCGGGCCGGTGGAGGGATGGAGGGAAAGAAGGAGCCGGGCCAGCGGAGGGATAGAGGGAAGCAGACAGGGATGGAGGGAAGGAAGGAGCCGGGCCGGCGGAGGGATGGAGGGAAGCAGACAGGGATGGAGGGAAGGAAGGAGCCGGGCCGGCGGAGGGATGGAGGGAAGCAGACAGGGATGGAGGGAAGGAAGGAGCCGGGCCGGCGGAGGGATGGAGGGAAGCAGACAGGGATGGAGGGAAGGAAGGAGCCGGGCCAGCGGAGGGATGGAGGGAAGCAGACGGGGATGGAGGGAAGGAAGGAGCCGGGCCAGCGGAGGGATGGAGGGAAGCAGACGGGGATGGAGGGAAGGAAGGAGCCGGGCCAGTGGAGGGATGGAGGGAAGCAGACAGGGATGGAGAGAAGGAAGGAGCCGGGCCGGCGGAGGGATGGAGGGAAGGAAGGAGCCAGGCCGGTGGAGGGATAGAGGGAAGCAGACAGGGATGGAGGGAAGGAAGGAGCCGGGACGACAGAGGGATGGAGGGAAGCAGACAGGGATTGAGGGAAGGAAGGAGCCGGGACAACGGAGGGATGGAGGGAAGCAGACGGGGATGGAGGGAAGGAAGGAGCCAGGCCAGCGGAGGGATGGAGGGAAGCAGACGGGGATGGAGGGAAGGAAGGAGCCGGGCCAGCGGAGGGATGGAGGGAAGGAAGGAGCCGGGCCAGCGGAGGGATGGAGGGAAGGAGGGAACCGGGCCGGTGGAGGGATGGAGGGAAGCAGACAGGGATGGAGGGAAGGAAGGAGCCGGGCCAGCGGAGGGATGGAGGGAAGCAGACAGGGATGGAGGGAAGGAAGGAGCCGGGCCAGCGGAGGGATGGAGGGAAGCAGATGGGGATGGAGGGAAGGAAGGAGCCGGGCCAGCGGAGGGATGGAGGGAAGGAGGGAACCGGGCCGGTGGAGGGATGGAGGGAAGCAGACAGGGATGGAGGGAAGGAAGGAGCTGGGCCAGCGGAGGGATGGAGGGAAGCAGACAGGGATGGAGGGAAGGAAGGAGCCGGGCCAGCGGAGGGATGGAGGGAAGCAGACAGGGATGGAGGGAAGGAAGGAGCCGGGCCGGTGGAGGGATGGAGGGAAGGAGGGAACCGGGCCGGCGGAGGGATGGAGGGAAGCAGACAGGGATTGAGGGAAGGAAGGAGCCGGGACGACGGAGGGATGGAGGTAAGCAGACAGGGATTGAGGGAAGGAAGGAGCCGGGCCGGCGGAGGGATGGAGGGAAGGAAGGAGCCAGGCCGGTGGAGGGATAGAGGGAAGCAGACAGGGATGGAGGGAAGGAAGGAGCCGGGACGACAGAGGGATGGAGGGAAGCAGACAGGGATTGAGGGAAGGAAGGAGCCAGGACGACGGAGGGATGGAGGGAAGCAGACGGGGATGGAGGGAAGGAAGGAGCCAGGCCAGCAGAGGGATGGAGGGAAGCAGACGGGGATGGAGGGAAGGAAGGAGCCGGGCCAGCGGAGGGATGGAGGGAAGCAGATGGGGATGGAGGGAAGGAAGGAGCCGGGCCAGCGGAGGGATGGAGGGAAGCAGACGGGGATGGAGGGAAGGAAGGAGCCGGGCCAGCGGAGGGATGGAGGGAAGCAGACGGGGATGGAGGGAAGGAAGGAGCCGGGCCAGCGGAGGGATGGAGGGAAGGAAGGAGCCGGGCCAGCGGAGGGGTGGAGGGAAGCAGACGGGGATGGAGGGAAGGAAGGAGCCAGGCCAGTGGAGGGATGGAGGGAAGCAGACGGGGATGGAGGGAAGGAAGGAGCCGGGCCAGCGGAGGGGTGGAAGTCGGAGTGTATCAAGGAAGCTCATATATCCATGTGGGTGACAGCTCCGTGCCCTGGCTGGCTCAGCCCATCGATTTTACAATCCTTCTTCCTCCGTCACCTGCTTCTTCGTTCCCTCGCTCCCCCTTTCCCCCCCCCCAGCATAGAACCCACAGCGCGGGAGGGGGGCGGGTTACAGCGGGTGGGCTAGGAGCCAGGACTCCTGGGTTCTCTCCCTGGTTTTATGGGACTTCCCCCTCTGGGCAGCGTGGGGTATTTGAATCACTTGTTCTCTCTGGCTGGGGCCCAAAGGAGTTGTTGCCGTGTTGCCATTCTGTGCGCGTTGAGTTGTGTAGCAGCCCCAAGGGGCTCGTGATGGGACACAGCAGAGGAGATGGCAACACAAACACACCAAACACAAGCCAACAGCAGGACACAACACATGCAAAACACAACCAGGCAGGGGTATCCAGGGCACAATCGCACAGGAGAGAATCACAATCCAGACCCACAACACAACAGCTAACCCCTTACCTCCGAAGTCCCACACAACGCAAAGATAAAACACAACCAACCGACATGCCACACAAAAACACACCCTCGCAAAACACAACCTGCCAGAGGGATGCCGCACCACAAACACACAAACAGGCCACACAAGAGGCAAATGAAGCAACAAATGACAACACCACAACAGCCCAGGACAAACACATCTCCCAAAATGAAGCCAAACACATCATGACAAATGTAACACAGAATCATACAAACCCCACCAAGGTTTCACAAAACACCCCCTCCAAATGATGACACAACCCCCCAGAAATCAAACACCAAAAAGCACAACCAAGCAACAACACACAAAATACAAATCACACAACCTCAGAGAACCCACAATACAACCAGAAACATACAAAACCCTCACAACGCAAACCCACAAAACAATGCACAAAGCCCCAAACCCAACCCCACAAAAACTCCACCGCCAAGACACAAAATACAAAACCCACAACACCCCCCGCCAAAAACACAACCAACCAACACAAAATCCAACCAATAACACACACTATACAAAACCCTCAACAACCACAAAGGACAACCAGCCAACAATATGCAAAATGCAAAACCCACAAGAAACACAGACCACAACCAACAACACACACAAACCCAACCTTCACAAAAAGTACACAACAGACACCCAGAAAACCAGTCACAACAAACAAAGTAGAAACATTGTCTAATACAACCCAACAAACATATGACTTCAACACAAACCCTAAAGACACCCACACACCCTAACTGCACACTACACCACAACAGAAACCCACAGCACACAACCGGAGAACAAATACAACAACACAAAACCCACCTGACACACTCTCCAAATGGAAACAACATCACAGCACATACCCCCCTGCAACAACACAACCACCACCACATACCCCTCCCATTCCTTGCCACAGTAATACAACCCACCCCACCAACACACCACCGTCTTTTTCTCTCTCTCACACACACACAATCCACTCCCACGGCGAGATACAACCACACAATCCCCAGTAACATAACACTTGCTGTCAGCCACACACACACCCCGACACTGAATAATGTACACACAACCACCGACACCCAGATGCACACAACTCACATGTGGACACTTCTATATGACCCCCCAATCACACACGCCATATACATATAGGTACAAACCAAAACACACAACACCGTCACACCACTACACAACACCACAACATATACACAAGCATCTCACAGGAATACACAGGAATACACACAACATGCACGTCAACACACATGCAACCCTCCAGCCTCCAAAAAGATGGGTCACTCAACTGCGACTACACAAACGCAACACACTGAGCCACACAACCCAGGACACACGGAGACAGCACTCTCTGCACAACCCCATTCTGTAACACCCAACAAACATCCCCACACAGAGGCTACACACAGAGTAGCACAATGACACACTTGGCACAAACATGACAGTCGCACATGTGTGCAGTCGACACACACAACAAGTGCACCAATGCACAGCTGGTACACAATTGACACACACAACATAAACAGCACACACAATATACACATACACAATTGACACACTCAATTGATAAACACAACACACACCCAAGTGACACACCCAATCAATATACACAACACACACACGCACAGTTGACACACCCCATCGATATACATAACACACATCCAAACGACACAGCTTGTTGATATACACCACACATACAGTTGCCACACCCAATCGATATACACAACACACACACAGAGTTGATGCACCTGGTGGATAATCACAACACACACCCAATCGATATATACAACACATACTTGATGGATATACACAACATGCACATGCACAGTCGACACATCCGATGGATATACATGACACACACACAATCAATACACACAACACACAAGCACACACAGTCGACACACCCTACCGATATACACAACACACACCCGATTGATACACACAACACACACCTGCAAAGTCGACACACCTGTTGAATCTATATAACACACACCCGATTGGTATAGAAAACACACACCCAATGGATATACACAACACACACCCAATTGATACACACAACACACACATGCACAGTTGACACACCTGATGGATCTACACAGCACACACCTGATTGATATACAAAACACACCCACGATAGATATACACCACACACACGCACGGTCAACACACCCGATGAATATACACACATCCGATTGATACATACAACACACACATACAAAGTGGAACACACTTGATGGATCTACATAACACACACCTGATCGATATACAACACACACACACAATGGATATACACAACACAAATATGCACAGTTGACACACCTGATTAATATACACAACAGCCCCCTGATGGATATACACCAGGCACATGCAGTCAACACACCCAATGGATATACACAACACACATCTGATTGATACACACAACACACACATGCACAGTTGACGCATCTGATGGATATACACAACACACACCCAATTGGTATACAAAATGCACACCCGATGGATATACATGACACACACCCGATTGATACACACAACACACACAGTTTACACACCCTACCGATATACACAACAGACACACGATCAATACACACACATACACACACAGAGTTGACACACCCAATGGATATACATAACACACACCTGATCGATACACACAACACACAGTTGACACATCCGATGGATATACATGACACACACCCGATTGATGCACACACACACACAAACACACAGTCGACACACCCTACCGATATACACAACACACACCCGATTGATACACACAACACACACATGAACAGCCAACACACCCGATGGATATACATGACACACACCCGATCGATACACACAACACACAGTTGACTCACCCGATGGATATACATGACACACACCCGATCCGTACACACAACACACAGTTGACACACCCGATGGATATACACGAAACACACACGTTCGATGCACACACACACTCACAGCCGACACACCTGATGGATATACACGACACACACCCAATCGATGAACACACACGCACACACAGCTGACACACCCGATCCGTACACACAACACACAGCCAACACACTCGATGGATACACATGACACGCACATGCACAGCCGACACACCCGATGGATATACATGACACACACCCGATCGATGCACACACATGCACACACAGCCGACACATCCGATCCATACACACAACACACAGCCAACACACTCGATGGATACACATGACACACACACATGCACAGCCGACACACCCGATGGATATACACGACACACACCCGATCGATGCACACACATGCACACACAGCCGACACATCCGATCCATACACACAACACACAGCCAACACACTCAATGGATACACATGACACACACACACACACACACACACACACAGCCGACACACCCGATCCATACACACAACACACAGCCGACACACCCGATGGATATACATGACACACACACTCACACGCACATGCACAGCCGACACACCCGATGAATATACATGACACACACCCAATAGATACACGCACATGCACAGCCGACAAACCCAATGGATATACATGACGCACACGCACTGCCGACACACCCGATGGATATACACGACACACACCCGATCGATGCACACACATGCACACACAGCCGACACATCCGATCCATACACACAACACACAGCCAACACACTCAATGGATACACATGACACACACACACACACACACACACACACACACACAGCCGACACACCCGATCCGTACACACAACACACAGCCGACACACCCGATGGATATACATGACACACACACTCACACGCACATGCACAGCCGACACACCCGATGAATATACATGACACACACCCAATAGATACACACACGCACATGCACAGCCGACAAACCCAATGGATATACATGACACACACGCACACGCACTGCCGACACACCCGATGGATATACAGGACACACACACGCACAGCCGATGCCCGATGGATATACAGGACACACACACACATGCAGAGCCGACACGCCCGATGGATATACAGGACACACACCCAATCGATACACACACGCACATGCACAGCTGACACACCCAATGGATATACACGACACACACCCAATCGATACACACGCACGCACACATACAGCCGACACACCCGATGGATATACAGGACACACACACACACACAGCCGACGCCCGATGGATATACAGGACACACACATGCACAGCCGACACACCCGATGGATATACATGACACACGCACACGCACAGCTGACACACCCGATGGATATACAGGACACGCACACGCACAGCCGACCCACCCGATGGATATACAGGACACACACCCAATCGATACACACACACGCACGCACACACACAGCCGACACACCCAATGGATATACAGGACACACACACGCACAGCCGACACACCCGATGGATATACAGAACACACGCACAGCCGACACACTTGATGGATATACAGGACACACACACACACACACGCACAGCTGACGCCCGATGGATATACAGGACACACACACGCACAGCCGACACACTTGATGGATATACAGGACACACACACACACACGCACAGCTGACGCCCGATGGATATACAGGACACACACACGCACAGCCGACACACCCGATGGATATACAGGACACACACACACGCACAGCCGACACACCCGATGGATATACATCTCACACACACACACACACACACACACACACACACAGACACGCAGCCGACACGCCCGATCCATACACACAAGAGAGCAAGAGAATGTAGCTCTGCCCTGGGCCCTCTGATGGGTGTTGCATATTTGCATATGCAGATGAGTGGGCGGAGCCTCCAATCCACCACTCCCCCTCCCTTCAGCACATGGAACAAGATCAGAGCAGCTGCTTAGATACCCAAGGCTCACTATTGTATGCAAATTTGAGGCAAATGAGTGCCCTTGTGCATTGTGGGATGCCAGGCATAGGAGAAAGGCCAACCACTGCAGGCCTTGCCCCGCTCCAGCCAGGCCCTGCCCCCCCCAGCGCCCCCTGCTGGAACCAGCTGGAGTAGCTGGGGGCTCCCCTCTCTGGGCGTTTCTCATCTCCCGCCAATTTGTGCCATAATCCAGCCCTGCTCCCCAGGCGAGGGTGAGGGGGGCAGGGGCTGCGGGTTGGGAGTGAGGGGCACTGGCGGGGCTGTGGGGGGGCAGGGCTGTGGGTCAGGAGTGAGGGGCACTGGCAGGACAGGGGGGCAGGGGCTGCGGGTTGGGAGTGAGGGGCACCGGCAGGGCTGAGGGGGCAGGGACTGTGGGTCGGAAGTGAGGGGCACCGTCGGGGCTGTGGGTCAGGAGTGAGGGGCACCGGCAGGACAGGGAGGCAGGGGCTGCGGGTTGGGAGTGAGGGGCACCGGCAGGGCTGAGGGGGCAGGGACTGTGGGTCGGGAGTGAGGGGCACCGGCGGGGCTGTGGGTCGGGAGTGAGGGGCACTGGCAGGGCTGTGGGGGGGCAGGGCTGTGGGTCAGGAGTGAGGGGCACCGGCAGAACAGTGGGTCAGGGGCTGCGGGTTGGGAGTGAGGGGCACCGGCAGGGCTGAGGGGGGGCGGGCTGTGGGTCAGGAGTGAGGGGCACTGGCGGGGCTGAGGGGGGGCAGGCTGTGGGTCAGGAGTGAGGGGCACCGGCGGGGGTGGGGGGGCAGGGGCTGTGGGTCGGGAGTGAGGGGCACCAGTGGGGCTGGGGCGGGACAGGGCATGTCCCGTTCCCCACAGGTTGGTTTCTCCTTGGCCCTGTTGCCCCCTGAAATGAATCTCCCCGAATCGGCCTGCGCAGATCCCGCCCCTCCCCTCCCCCACCGCCCGCGGCACGGACCCCTGTGTCACCCCCCTATCGCTGCCTTGTTCTGTCCCCTCTGCTCTCTCGTTCCCTCCTTCCTCCTCTTCTCCCTGCTTCGTTCCCTCCATCCTCCTCCTCTTTGTCCCATTCCCTCCATCCTCCTCCTCTTCCTGCTTCATTCCCTCCATCCTCCTCTTCTCTGTCCCGTTTCCTCCTTCCTCCTCTTTTCTGTCCCGTTCCCACCTTCTTCCTCTTCTCCCTGCTTCGTTCCCTCCATCCTCCTCTTCTCTGTCCCGTTCCCTCCTTCCTCCTCTTCTCCCTGCTTCGTTCCCTCCATCCTCCTCTTCTCTGTCCCGTTCCCACCTTCCTCCTCTTCTCCCTGCTTCGTTCCCTCCTTCCTCCTCTTCTCTGTCCCGTTCCCTCCATCCTCCTCTTCTCCCTGCTTCGTTCCCTCCTTCCTCCTCTTCTATGTCTCGTTCCCTCGATCCTCCTCTTCTCTGTCCCGTTCCCTCGATCCTCCTCTTCTCTGTCCCATTCCCACCTTCCTCCTTTTCTCCCTGCTTCGTTCCCTCCATCCTCCTCTTCTCTGTCCCGTTCCCTCCTTCCTCCTCTTCTCCCTGCTTCGTTCCCTCCATCCTCCTCTTCTCTGTCCCATTCCCTCCATCCTCTTCTTCTCCCTGCTTCGTTCCCCCCATCCTCCTCTTCTCTGTCCCGTTCCCACCTTCCTCCTCTTCTCCCTGCTTCGTTCCCTCCATCCTCCTCTTCTCCCTGCTTCATTCCCTCCATCCTCCTCTTCTCATTCCCTCCTTCCTTCTCCATTTCCTTCGTTCTCTCCTTCCCTGTCTGGTGCATCCCCTCCCTCCGTCCCTTTCTGTCTCATTCCTTGCATCCGTCCATCTGGCTTCTGCCTCCAACCCTCTTTTCCAGCCTCTCGCTCTCCCCAGCTCGCTCCCTCCATCCTTCCCTTTCCCTCCGACCAGCCCCAGTTTTCTTCCCTCCATCTCTCTCCCCTCCCCCACACCGCTCCCTTTGTGTCGCTGATAAGAAAATACAAGGCCCAGGCTAATTACCCGCCTGCCGCTGGCTCCTTAATGAGGTGATTTGCATCCACAAGACTCCCCTCCCTTCCCCTCACCGAACCCCAGAGCGGAGCAATGAAAGAGTGAGATGGGGGGAAAGGGGGTTGAATGATGGCAGATAGAGGGGGCTGCGGCAAGGGATGGGTAGGAATGAATATCTGCCTATGGCCTCCCCTCCGCATCCGTCCATCCCCATCTACCCTCCTGTCTGTCCATCCACCCCTTGCACTCATCCACCTACGGTCCCCACCCTCCTATCCATCCATCCATCCGTCCATCCATCCACCCACCCACAGTCCCCACCCACCCTCCATCCATCCATCCGTCCATCCATCCGTCCATCCATCCACCCACAGTCCCCACCCACCCTCCTATCCATCCGTCCATCCATCCACCCACCCACCCACAGTCCCCCACCCACCCTCCATCCATCCATCCATCCACCCACCATCCCCACCCACCCCTGCACCCATCCACCCTCCTATCCATCCATCCATCCATCTACCCACCCACCCACCCCCTGCACCCATCCATCCTCCTACCCATCCATCCATCCACCCCCCACACCCACCCACGCTCCTATCCATCCACCTACCTGTCCCCATCCATCCTCCTATCCATCCATCCACCCACCCACCCACCTGTCCCCATCCACCCCCCGCACCCATCCACGCTCCTATCCATCCACCTACGGTCCCCACCCTCCTATCCATCCATCCATCCATCCACCCACCCACCCTCCCTCCATCCATCCATCCACCGTCCCCACCCACCCCCTGCACCCACCCACCCTCCTATTGATCCATCCATCTACCCACCCACCCCTGCACCCATCCACCCTCCTATCCATTCATCCATCTACCCACCCACCCCCTGTACCCATCCACCCTCCTATCCAACCATCCATCCATCCATCCATCTACTCACCCAGCCACCCCCTGCACCCATCCATCCTCCTATCCATCCATCCATCCACCCACCCACCTGTCCCCATCCACCCCCCGCATCCACCCACGCTCCTATCCATCCACCCACCTGTCCCCATCCATCCTCCTATCCATCCATCCATCCACCCACCCACCTGTCCCCATCCACCCCCCGCATCCACCCACGCTCCTATCCATCCACCCACCTGTCCCCATCCATCCTCCTATCCATCCATCCATCCACCCACCCACCTGTCCCCATCCACCCCCCGCATCCACCCACGCTCCTATCCATCCACCCACCTGTCCCCATCCATCCTCCTATCCATCCATCCATCCACCCACCCACCTGTCCCCATCCACCCCCTGCATCCACCCACGCTCCTATCCATCCACCCACCTGTCCCCATCCATCCTCCTATCCATCCATCCATCCACCCACCCACAGTCCCCACCCACCCTCCATCCATCCATCCATCCACCCACCATCCCCACCCACCCCTGCACCCATCCACCCTCCTATCCATTCATCCATCCATCCACCCACCCACAGTCCCCACCCACCCTCCATCCATCCATCCATCCACCCACCATCCCCACCCACCCCTGCACCCATCCACCCTCCTATCCATTCATCCATCCATCTACCCACCCACCCCCTGCACCCATCCATCCTCCTACCCATCCATCCATCCACCCCCCACACCCACCCACGCTCCTATCCATCCACCTACCTGTCCCCATCCATCCTCCTATCCATCCATCCACCCACCATCCCCACCCACCCCCTGCACCCATCCACCTTCCTATCCATCCATCCATCCACCCACCCTCCCTCCATCCATCCATCCACCGTCCCCACTCACCCCCTGCACCCACCCACCCTCCTATTGATCCATCCATCTACCCACCCACCCCTGCACCCATCCACCCTCCTATCCATTCATCCATCTACCCACCCACCCCCTGTACCCATCCACCCTCCTATCCAACCATCCATCCATCCATCCATCTACTCACCCACCCACCCCCTGCACCCATCCATCCTCCTATCCATCCATCCATCCACCCACCCACCCACCTGTCCCCATCCACCCCCCGCACCCACCCACGCTCCTATCCATCCACCCACCTGTCCCCATCCATCCTCCTATCCATCCATCCATCCACCCACGCACCTGTCCCCATCCACCCCCCCGCACCCACCCACGCTCCTATCCATCCACCCACCTGTCCCCATCCACCCTCCTATTCATCCATCCATCCATCCACCCCCTGCACCCACCCTCCTATCCATCCACCCACCCACCCGTCCCCATCCACCCCCTGCACCCATCCACCCTCCTATCCATCCATCCATCCTCCACCCACCCACCCTCCATCCATCCACCCACCGTCCCCACCCACCCCCTGCACCCATCCACCCACCCTCCTATCCATCCGTCCATCCACCTGTCCCCATCCACCCCGTGCACCCATCCATCCACCCACCATCCCCACCCACCCCCTGCACCCACCCACCCTCCTATCCATCCACCCACCTGTCCCCATCCACCCCTTGCACCCACCCATCCTCCTATCCATCCACCCTCCTATCCATCCACCCACCTGTCCCTATCCACCCCCTGCACCGATCCACCCTCCTATTCATCCATCCATGCACCCCCTGCACCTACCCACCCTCCTATCAATCCACCCACCTGTCCCCATCCACCCCCGCATCCACCCACCCTCCTATCCATCCACCTGTCCCCATCCATCCACCCATCCATCCTCAGATACCCCCTCTATTCATCCATCCACCCACCTGTCCCCATCCACCCCCTGCTCCCATCCATCTATCTACATTCACCCCCTGAACCCATCCACCCCCTGCCTCAACCATCCCCTGCACCCACCCATCCATCCATCCCCATACACCCCCTCCCCATCCATCCCCATACACCCCATCCATCCATCCCCATACACCCCATCCATCCATCCATCCATCCATCCATCCCCATACACCCCCTCCCCATCCATCCCCATACTTATCTATCTATCTATCTATCTATCTATCTATCTATCTATCTATCTATCAAGGAGGTGGAGGTGCATTTTGCAGCTCTTGGGCCCGGTTTCCCCTGAGCCAGCTGGTCTCAGGGCTCCCATGCCCTGGTGATTCTGTCTCTCAGCGCGAGCCCACCAAGTGCCCCCAGTGGTTCTCAGCCCCTCCCCCCTGTGTCCTGCCCCCCGCCAGTGGCTCCCAACCTGTGTCCAGCTCCATTTGCAATGGAAATTCCTCCTCCAGCCTGGGTGACTCTTATTTGCAATTTAAACAACCTCTCCCCTCCCCGCCGGTCCCTCACCAACCAGTACCCCAATCCTCCAGCCAGTGCTCCATTGAGGGGACAGGCCCCATGTCCCATTCTCCGCCCCCGAACCAGCCAGTCCCCAGCCCTGGGGCCGGATAGGAGCCGGTGCCCCCTCCAGGGGATGGGTGGAGCGGAGTCCTGGGGCCTGGTAGCTGGTGTGGGGGGATGCAGTACTAGTCACTGCCCCCGGGGGCTCTGCTCACCCTTCCTCATTCCATGCGGATAATGGTCCTAGCCTGAGTCAGGTCATAGCTGAGTGGATGGGGAAGGGGACGGGGGTAGGGGTAGGGGGCTCCCAAGCACTCAATTTTTCTCACCCTCCCTCTCTCACTCTGTTCTTCCCCCCTCCCCCCGCAGGGTCTCGGCTCCTGCGCTGAGATGACCCCTCCACGCGCCTCCTGCCTCCACCGCCATGGACGCTCCCTCTAACTCTGCCTCCTCCTCCTCCTCCTCTGCCCCCACAACCGACGGGCAGGATGCCAGGGCTGTGGGCTGGCCACCTCAGGACCCCTCCGCCCCTCCAGCCACCAAAGAACCCTCCCTGCCGGACCGCCCCTCCACCTCCCCTTCCCCTGCTGAGACCATGAGGCCCAGCCCCGTCCCCCAGCCGGAACCAGGCCCCGCCAATCTCCCAGCGGCCATCTTGTCTGCCCCACAACTCCAGGCAGGCTTCGGCCTAGTAGCACCAAGCCCATCCCTCCTCCATCCCTCCGCCCCCAGGGAAGATGCCAAGGAGGAGGAGGAAGAAGAAGGCAATGATGATGATGAAGAGGATGCGGAAGATGGTGGCAGCACAGCCCATCTGCTCTTCTTCCCTGATGGCTCAGCCTATCTCCTCAGCGGCGGCCATGTTCTCTTACCAAAGGGCTACCCTGGCGCCACGGCAACCCTGCCGGTGTCCACCCTCCACGTCCAAGATGGCGGCCCCAACCAAGGCTTTACGTCTACTGACCAAATGTCCCAGAATACCTCAGCGCCGGGCGAGCAGCCCCCATCCGGCGCCTTCCGCAGCTACCGACTAGCCAGGGCCTCTGCTCCCACCACCTCTGCCAAAAACTCTCCCACCGAACCCAAAGATGCCGTCACCGACGGGGAGGGGGAAGCCAAAGTTGGCCAAGAGGAAGAACCATCATGGCCACTGTGGCTGTGCTTGGCCTGCCGTCTCTCCTTCCGACAGGGCCGCTCCTTGGCATCCCACGCCCTCTCAGCCCATGGGGTGCGGCTCAGCCCCGGGGAGCGCCGGGCCCTGTCCCAAGGAGTCCCCGCCGTGCTCCAGGGCACTGCCCTCAGCTTCCTAGAACCAAATAACCCCCCCAGCGGGGTGGACCTCAGCGCCGGAATGTGTAGTGGATGGGTGAATGTAATGAAGGAGGAGGAGGAGGAGAGAAGCCCCCGAGAAGGACGCAAGCCACCCGATGCCAAAGATTCAAGGGCCGGCGGCGTGGACTGGGCCAACGGGGGAGAGGAGGAGGAGCAACAGGAGGAGAAGGCTGAAGGCAGGAAGGAAGAAGGGGATGGGCTGAGGCTTCTGCCGGACCAAAGCTCACATGGCCAAAGCCCACCCAGAGGCACCAACGTCCCGGATGACCCACCGCCAGGGAAGGCCAACACCGAGCTCAACAACGAGTCCAACAGCGAGTCCAATGTTGGGTTGGCCAACAGCGGGGTCAACTCCAACACTGGAGGGGTCCCTCTTGGCTTTGGGGATGATTACACGGCCATGGCCTATCCTGGGCTCAGTCTCTCTGGCCACATGTCCCTGCTGCATTCCCGCAACTCCTGCAAAACCCTCAAGTGCCCCAAATGCAACTGGCACTACAAGTACCAGCAGACCCTGGATGTCCACATGAAGGAGAAGCATCCTGAGAGCAACAGCCACTGCGCCTACTGCAGTGCCGGAGGCCCCCACCCGCGCCTGGCCCGGGGTGAGAGCTACAACTGTGGCTATAAGCCGTACCGCTGTGAGGCTTGCAACTACTCCACCACCACCAAGGGGAACCTCAGCATCCACATGCAGTCAGACAAGCATCTGGCCAACCTTCAGGGTTTCCAGGCCAACACAAGCGGCGGGGCCCAGCCAGTGCCCCCAGCCACCCCCACAGCCCCGACCCCGGTGGCCCCTGAGGAGAAAGAGACCAAAAGCAAGACATCCTGGCAGTGCAAAGTCTGCAGCTATGAGACCGGCATCTCCCGCAACCTTCGCATCCACATGACATCGGAAAAGCACATGCAGAATGTGCTTCTCCTCCACCAAGGGCTGCCATTGGCCTTGCCCGGGCTCCTGGGACAGCCGGGGGGCAGCAGTGGGGGGAAACAGCAGCCGCAGACCGAGCTCTTCCAGTTCTATGGGGTGCAAGCTCTGGGTCACCACCACGGCCACCACCATGCAGGAGCCACCGGCGCCGTCCCGGGACTGCGGGTGGAGAAGCCCATGGAACCAGCACAGCTGCTGCTCAATGGCTTCCACCCACTGGGTCCCGCTGGGAGGAAGGGGGCGGTTTCAGCACCAGGTAAGGGGCTGCGGCCCTTTGCCTCACACCATGTCTTCACATCTCCCACTGCCACCACCATCACCGCCAGTGACCTGCCCACACTGTGCGCCCCGTTCCCCACAGTAGTTAATGTTGGGTGAGTTGGCCAACAGTGGGGTCAATGTTGGGTTGGCCAACAACTGAGTCGACATTGGGTTGGCCAACAATGGGGTCCAACTTCAGGATGGCCATCAATAGGGGGATCCCTGTTCACATGCTCCCATGTCTCTCCTTCCTCCCCATGTCTCCCCATGTCCACCCCACCAGTGAGCTCCATGCCCCCTTCCCAACCCTACTCCCACCTCTGAGAGCCCCATCCCCTCCCTCCTGCTCCATTCCACCATTCCCCTTCCTCCTTCCATGGGGAAGGACACTGATAACCTGGAGGGGGCTGGAAAGGCTGGGATCCCCCAAGAGAGTTTGTGGGGACAGTAGGGAAAATGTCTTTTCAGGTCAATATTAACAGATTTCATCCATTCTCTTCTGTCTATCTTCTCTACATTTCACTCTCTCTTTCTTTTCATTCCTTCCTTCCTTCCTTCCTTCCACTTTCATTTTTTATTCATTCCTGTTTTTTCTTTTGTTCTTTCCCTTTCTCTCTCATTCATTCATTGTTTCTTACCCATTCTCTTTCTTATACATTCATTTGTTCTTTCATTCCTCCTTTCTTGCTCACACACATTCATTCTTTCTCTCTTTCCTCTCCATTCATTCTTTCAATTGTTTCCCCTTTCTGGCTGTCTTTCTTGCTCATTTCTTCCTGTTTTATTTGTTCATTCTTTTTGTCTTCTCTCTCCCCCATTTGTTAATTCTTTCCTTCTCTCTCTTATTCATTCTCTTGTTCATTTTCTTTCAATTTCTTATTCATTCTTTATTCCTTTCTTTCGCATTCATTCTTCCCTTTCCTATCATTATTTCTTCCTTTTACTCGTTCCTTTGCCTCTCATTCATTCTTCCTTTTCCTCTTTCGCTTTTCCCTTGTCTTGTTCTCTCTCTGCCCCACCGCCAGCGGCTCCGGTGCCGCTTTCCCCATCCCCATGTCCTCCGCCCCCACTGGCCCCTGCCTCCCCGCCACTGGCTACGCTGGTGGCATCGGAGCGGCTCTTCGGCTGCCTGGTGTGCCAGCGCTTCGGCACGGACAGTGTGGAGGAACTACTTCGCCACTCCACCGCTCCGCGCCGGCTGCCCGAGGCTGAGTGGAAGGAGGTGGCGGGGGATCTCCACCGCTGTCGGCTCTGCGCCTACGGCACCCAGCTCAAGGCCAACTTCCAGCTGCACCTGAAGACCGACAAGCACGCCCACAAGTACCAGCTAGCTGCCCACCTGCGCGAGGGGGGCGGGGCTTTGCCCACCGCCACCCCCGCAGGGGCTGAGCTGCAGCCTGGCCCCGCCCCTGCCCCGCCCCCCCTCCACCTGCGCTGCAACCTCTGCGACTACGAGACCAACAGCAAGGAGAAGATGCGGCTGCACGTGCGGGGGGCGGGGCACGAGGAGGGCGAGCGAAGCTACAAGGTGAGGGGGCGGGGCTATGGGGAAGGGTGGGGCTTCAAGGTAAGGATGAGGCAGGGCTGTGGGAGGGGGTGGGGACAAGATACAAGGTGAGCAGGGGAGGGCAGGGCTACAGCAGAAGGGGTGGGGAATGAAAGGTGAGGGCGTGGCAACCAGGCATGGGGATGAGGCAACCAACAGAGGGGGGACCCATCGGTTCTGGGGGGGGAGGGAAGCCAGGAGGGGAGTGCTGGGGGGGAGGGATATACACTGGGGGGGGGCAGGGTTCAGGAGGGGCTTCCCCCAACACCTCTGATCTCTCTCTCCCCACCCCAGTTCCTGCTGGAGTTGGAGGCGTCGGCACTGGGTCCCGACCCCCCCCACTTCCACTGCCTGCTCTGCAACACCACCGCTCCTTCCTGCCTCGCCATGTTGTGCCACCTGCGGGCCCCCCGGCACCGCGATGCCCACGGCCAGCATCGCCTCCACCTGCTGCAGGGCGGGCGACCCACAGACGAGGGCACCATGGCCCTGGAGAGATGCATCCGCCTGGCCGAGCCCGTGCCACGGAGCACCGGTACCCAGGGGCTATGGGTCAGGAGTGAGCTGGGAAAGGGGGGAGCCCAGGGCTGGCAGCGCATGGGGCTGTGGGTCGGGAGTGAGGAACGCTATCACGGCCGCCGTTCCCCACCCCGCTTGGTGTTTAATTCTCATGCCGCCCTGGGACACATTCAAGCGCGAAGCGGCCGCGGAGAAACGCTCCCCTCCTAATGGATTATGACAGACACCGGGACTCGTTGCCTAGCAACCAGCAGGGAGAACGAAGGAACAGGAAAAAAATGAGCGAGAGAAAGAGAGAAATTATCTCTCTGTGACTGACAGCCCCTGTGAGGTTCCCAGAATCTGCCCCCCCTTCCCGTTCCCCTGAACCTGGGGGGTTGCAGTTTGGGAGTGAAGGGCATTGGTAGAGCTGGTCTGGGGGGGAGCCCAGGGCTGGGCTAGCAGGGGGTGCGGGTCGGGAGTGAGGGGCACTAGCAGGGCTTGGGGGGCCCAGGGCTGGGCTAGCAGGGGGCTGCGGGTCAGGAGTGAGGGGGCAGTGCTTGTGGGGGCCCAGGGCTTGGCTAGCAAGGGGTGCGGGTCGGGAGTGAGGGGCACTAGCAGGGCTTGGGGGGCCCAGGGCTGGGCTAGCAGGGGGCTGCGGGTCAGGAGTGAGGGGCACTAGCAGGGCTTGGGGGGCCCAGGGCTGGGCTAGCAGGGGCTGCAGGTCAGGAGTGAGGGGCACTAGCAGGACGGGGGGCCCAGGGCTGGGCTAGCAGGGGGCTGCGGGTCAGGAGTGAGGGGCACCGGTAGAGCTGGGCTGAGCGGGGGAGGCCAGGGCTGGGCTAGCAGGGGGCTGCGGGTCGGAAGTGAGGGGCACTAGCAGGGCTGGGGGGGCCCAGGGCTGGGTTAGCAGGGGGCTGCGGGTCAGGAGTGAGGGGCACCGGTAGAGCTGGGCTGAGCGGGGGAGGCCAGGGCTGGGCGAGCAGGGGGCTGCAGGTCGGGAGTGAGGGGCACTAGCAGAGCTGGGGGGAGGCCAGGGCTGGGCTAGCAGGGGGCTGCGGGTCGGAAGTGAGGGGCACCATCTGGTTCTGGGGCCAGTCTAACAAAGCTGATGCAGGGATGGGGGGAATGAAGCGAGGGGGGGGAGCGTTTCATCAATCACATCATGCCCCCGGCCCCACCCCACTGCTCCCACTCCCCTAACCCATCTCGTCTGCCCTCCCACCAGGGAAGGAATCAACCTCTGAGCCCAGGACCCCGGAGAAAGAGACTCTGAACAAAGCCCCGCCCCCAGGTGAGTGGCCCCTTCTCCTCGCAGGATGCCTGGGTTCCTGCACCCCCATGTGAGATTCCAGCTTTGCCCTCCCTGCTTGACTCTCCTGGAGCCGGGCAGCCTAGACCGGGGGGGGCCCTGACCCCACATGTGCTCCGCCCTCTCCCCCAAGCCTCGGCCCAACCCGGAGGGAGCTCTGCTTGGCGGGTGCTGGGGGGGAGGGGCCGCGTGGAGCCCCAAGGGGGGGACGGGTTGGGCGGGAGGGGAGGGGAAGCAGAGCAAGTCGCTAACACCCCCCCCACACACACTGCAGGACTGGACGAGACCGAGACGAAGAGCCGAGCAGCCGGGGAAACCCAGACCACGGTGAGCACCCCAAGTGGGAGGGGGCAACTCCCCATCCCGGACACCTGAGTCCAATTCTGGTCCCTCCACCATGCCCCAAGGCCTGACAGCTGCAGGGCTGCTGTCCTAGATGCCCGAGTCTCTTTCCCCCGTCCCGGACTCCTGGGTCCGCTTTTGCGCATCCCTGTCTCTCCCTGGCCCACCCCATGGGACCGGGAGCTGCAGGACAGCTGTCCCGGATTCCTGGATCCACTCTCTGGTTCTGGATGCCTGGGCCCCTTTCCCCCATCCCGGATGCCTGGGTCCTTTTCCCCTGTCCCAAACGCCTGGGCCCCTCCCATATGATCTGACAACCCCTCTCTCCGCCGCCCCCCACCCAGGTGTTCTGCTGCCCGTACTGCAGCTATGTGAGCCGGGCGCCGGCGGGGGTGCGCAGCCACGCCGTGTCCCAGCATGCCTTGCAGCCGACCTACCGCTGCCCGCTGTGCCAGGAGGAGCAGCTGGTGGGCAGAGGCAGCCTGCGCGTCCACCTCAGTCACGTCCACAACGTGGTGCCCGAATGCGTGGAGAAGCTGCTGCTTGTGGTGAGCGCCCCTAGTGCCGGGCTGGGACCTCCCCCACGGCACAGCGCCCCCAGTGCCGGGCTGGGACCCCCCCATGACACAACGCCCCTAGTGCCGGGCTGGGACCTCCCCCATGGCACAGCGCCCCCTAGTGCCGGGCTGGGACCTCCCCCACGGCACAGCGCCCCCTAGTGCCGGGCTGGGACCCCCATGACACAACGCCCCTAGTGCCGGGCTGGGACCCCCCCCATGACACAGCGCCCCCAGTGCCGGGCTGGGACCCCCATGGCACAGCTCCCCTAGTGCCGGGCTGGGACCCCCCACGGCACAGAACCCCTAGTGCTGGGCTGGGACCTCCCCCACGGCACAGCGCCCCCTAGTGCCGGGCTGGGACCCCCATGACACAACGCCCCTAGTGCCGGGCTGGGACCCCCCCCATGACACAGCGCCCCCAGTGCCGGGCTGGGACCCCCATGGCACAGCTCCCCTAGTGCCGGGCTGGGACCTCCCCCACGGCACAGCGCCCCCTAGTGCCGGGCTGGGACCTCCCCCACGGCACAGCGCCCCCTAGTGCCGGGCTGGGACCCCCCCCATGGCACAACGCCCCCTAGTGCCAGGCTAGGACCCCCCCACGACACAACGCCCCTAGTGCCGGGCTGGGACCCCCCACGGCACAGCGCCCCTAGTGCCAGGCTGGGACCCCCATGGCACAGCGCCCCCTAGTGCCGGGCTCGGACCCCCCCATGACACAATGCCCCTAGTGCCGGGCTGGGACCTCCCCCACGGCACAGCGCCCCCTAGTGCCGGGCTCGGACCCCCCCCATGACACAACGCCCCTAGTGCCGGGCTGGGACCGCCATGGCACAGCGCCCCTAGTGCCGGGCTGGGACCTCCCGCACAGCACAGCGCCCCCTAGTGCCGGGCTGGGACCCCCCCATGGCACAACGCCCCTAGTGCCGGGCTGGGACCGCCATGGCACAGCGCCCCTAGTGCCGGGCTGGGACCCCCCCCATGGCACAACGCCCCTAGTGCCGGGCTGGGACCCCCCCCCATGGCACAACGCCCCTAGTGCCGGGCTGGGACCCCCCCCACGGCACAGCGCCCCCTAGTGCCGGGCTGGGACCCCCATGACACAGCGCCCCTAGTGCCGGGCTGGGACCTCCCGCACGGCACAGCGCCCCCTAGTGCCGGGCTGGGACCCCCCCCATGGCACAACGCCCCTAGTGCCGGGCTGGGACCCCCCTGGCACAGCGCCCCTAGTGCCGGGCTGGGACCTCCCGCACGGCACAGCGCCCCTAGTGCCGGGCTGGGACCTCCCCCATGACACAGCGCCCCCTAGTGCCGGGCTCGGACCCCCCCCATGACACAACGCCCCTAGTGCCGGGCTGGGACCGCCATGGCACAGCGCCCCTAGTGCCGGGCTGGGACCTCCCGCACAGCACAGTGCCCCCTAGTGCCGGGCTGGGACCCCCATGACACAGCGCCCCTAGTGCCGGGCTGGGACCTCCCGCACAGCACAGCGCCCCCTAGTGCCGGGCTGGGACCCCCATGACACTGCGCCCCTAGTGCCGGGCTGGGACCTCCCCCACGGCACAGCGCCCCCTAGTGCCGGGCTGGGACCCCCCCCATGGCACAACGCCCCTAGTGCCGGGCTGGGACCTCCCCCATGGCACAACGCCCCTAGTGCCGGGCTGGGACCCCCCTGGCACAACGCCCCTAGTGCCGGGCTGGGACCTCCCGCACGGCACAGCGCCCCCTAGTGCCGGGCTGGGACCCCCCCATGGCACAACGCCCCCTAGTGCCGGGCTAGGACCCCCCCATGGCACAACGCCCCTAGTGCCGGGCTGGGACCCCCATGGCACAGCACCCCTAGTGCCGGGCTGGGACCTCCCCCATGGCACAGCGCCCCCTAGTGCCGGGCTGGGACCCCCATGGCACAGCGCCCCCTAGTGCCGGGCTGGGACCCCCCTGGCACAACGCCCCTAGTGCCGGGCTGGGACCCCCCCCATGACACAGCGCCCCCAGTGCCGGGCTGGGACCCCCATGGCACAACGCCCCTAGTGCCGGGCTGGGACCCCCCCCATGACACAACGTCCCTAGTGCCGGGCTGGGACCCCCATGACACAACGCCCCTAGTGCCGGGCTGGGACCCCCCTGGCACAACGCCCCTAGTGCCGGGCTGGGACCCCCCCCATGACACAACGTCCCTAGTGCCGGGCTGGGACCCCCATGACACAACGCCCCTAGTGCCGGGCTGGGACCCCCCTGGCACAACGCCCCTAGTGCCGGGCTGGGACCCCCATGGCACAGCGCCCCCTAGTGCCGGGCTGGGACCCCCCCCATGACACAACGCCCCTAGTGCCGGGCTGGGACCACCATGGCACAGCGCCCCTAGTGCCGGGCTGGGACCCCCATGACACAGCGCCCCTAGTGCCGGGCTGGGACCTCCCGCACGGCACAGCGCCCCCTAGTGCCGGGCTGGGACCCCCCCCATGGCACAACGCCCCTAGTGCCGGGCTGGGACCCCCCTGGCACAACGCCCCTAGTGCCGGGCTGGGACCTCCCGCACGGCACAGCGCCCCCTAGTGCCGGGCTGGGACCCCCATGACACAGCTCCCCTAGTGCCGGGCTGGGACCCCCCCCATGACACAACGTCCCTAGTGCCGGGCTGGGACCCCCATGGCACAGCTCCCCTAGTGCCGGGCTGGGACCCCCCACGGCACAACGCCCCTAGTGCCGGGCTGGGACCTCCCCCACGGCACAGCGCCCCCTAGTGCTGGGCTGGGACCTCCCCTGGCACAGCGCCCCCTAGTGCCGGGCTGGGACCCCAGAGCACAGCGCCCCCCAGTGCCAGGCTGGGAGATGGGGTCCAGGCCTGGTATAACTTTGCACTCATTGAATTCTCCTGTTTCATTCTCTCCCCAGGCCACGACTGTGGAGATGAACTTTGCCACCAAAGTCCTACCCAGCCCCAGCCCTGCCCCTGAACCCCCCGAGACAGGAGCGGCCCCCAACCCTGAGTGCGGGGGGGAGTGTGAATTGGCACCCACAGGTGAGCGCCCCCTGGGGCCGGGCGGGGAGATGGAGCAGTGTGGGGACCCCCTGGCACAGTGCCCCCTGGGGCCGGGCGGGGAGACGGTGGATGGCCAGGGATTGCGGAGGAAATTGGGGATGGGGGAGGGTCAGGGCTGGCTCCAGGCACCAGGCAACCAAGCACGTGCTTGGGGCGGCACCTGGTAAGGGGCGGCCAATCTTGGAGTGGCGGGGGGCAGTGCGGTGCTCGGCGGGGGGATTCCGGCGGCGCAGTGCTCGGTGGGGGGTGTTTGGCGGTGCTCGGCGGGGGGGGTTCCGGCGGCGCAGTGCTCGGTGGGGGGTGTTTGGCGGTGCTCGGCGGGGGGGGGGTTTCCGGCGGCGCAGTGCTCGGTGGGAGGTGTTTGGCAGCGCAACACTCCGCGGGGGGGCAGGGGGTGTTCGGCGGCGTGGCGCTCGGCGGGGGTTTTGGCAGCGCGGCGCTCCGCAGGGGTGGTTTCGGCGGCACGGCACTCGGTGGGGGGGTGTTTCGGCGGGGCGGCGCTGGGAGGGAGGGTGTTACGGCGGGCCGGCGCTTTTTTTTGCTGCTTGGGGCGGCAAAAAAGTTAGAGCCGGCCCTGGGGAGGGTTCACCCCTGCGGGGCTGGAGTTGGGGTTATTGGAGCCTCCGTTATTGATTCCCCCACCCCACCTTTCTCTCGCTCCCCCTGCAGCGCCCCCTGCTGGAGATGCTGCCACCTCAGCCCCAGTCCCCCCTGCCCCCTCACCCCCTCCTCCAGCGGCCGACCTGCCCCCCCCACCCCGCCCGGCCTCCCCCCTGGCTCCGAAGGCCGACGACCCGGAGGAGGAAGCCGCTGTCCAGCTTCCGGCCCTCTCTGAAGAGCAGCAGCGCCCCCCCGAGACCTCGCCGGCCCTGCAGGACCCGCGGCACCCCCTGTCCTACCGGAAAGCCACCAACTTTGCCCTGGACAAGTTCTTGGATCCGTCGCGGCCCTACAAGTGCACAGTGTGCAAAGAGTCCTTCACCCAGAAGAACATCCTTCTGGTCCACTACAACTCTGTCTCCCACCTCCACAAGATGAAGAAGGCTTCATCCGACCCCACCGCCCCATCCCGGGGCGACTCGGGGGCTCCCGGGGCCCCCCAACCCTCCTCCGACAAGCCCTACAAATGCACCACGTGCCGGGTGTCCTACAACCAGAGCTCCACCCTCGAGATCCACATGCGCTCGGTGCTCCACCAGACCCGCTCCCGGGTGGCCAAGGCGGAGGCCGCCAGCAAAGGAGAGGCACCGGAGGCGGGGGAGGTGGGAGAGGCAGCCCCGGCCCCCCCCACCGAAGCCGAGCCCCCCAAGATCCTGGAGGTGCCGACGGCGCTGCCCTTCCCAGCACCGCTCTTCTCCCCGCCGCTGCTGCCGCCGTTCCCGGTCGTGCCGGAATCACTCCTCAAGCTGCAACAGCAGCAGCTCCTCCTGCCCTTCTACCTGCACGACCTCAAGGGGGCGCCCAAGCTCGCGCTGGCAGCGCCGGCCCTGGCCCTGCCGGCCCCGTCCGCCCCGCTGATCCTGGCTCCGCCCAAGGAGCCGCCCCCTCCGCCGCCACCCCCGCCGCCTGCCCCAGCCAAACCGGAGACGGAGGAGGATGCTGGTGGAGAGGAAGCCAACGTGGCCTCCCACCCGGCGGCCAAGGCTCTGCTGGAGAACTTCGGCTTTGAGCTGGTGATCCAGTACAATGAGGGCAAGCAGGGGGCGGGGGGCGCGGCTCCCCCTCCGGTGGCCCCGCTGCCCCGCCCGCCAGCCGAGAAGCTGCGGTGCGGCACGTGCGGGAAGGTCTTCTCCAACATGCTCATCCTGAAGACGCACGAAGAACATGTTCACCGGCGCTTCCTGCCCTTCGAGGCCCTCAGCCGCTATGCCGCCCAGTTCCGGAAGACCTATGACAGCATGTACCCGCCGGCCGAGGGCACTGCCCCCACAGAGACACCCCCAGTGCCCCCAGGCATCACCCCTCTCTGCCCACCCTTCCTGATGCAGCCAGTGCCGGTGGTGGTGCCCCCGGCACTGCCCGAAGCTGAAGGGCGGTGGGTCCGGGGTGAGGAAGAGGAAGCAGGGACAGACCCATCCCGGGACGGTCAGTCGAGCCGGCGGTTCTCCCGCACCAAATTCACCGAGTTCCAATCGCAGGCTCTCCAGTCCTTCTTTGAAGCCAGCGCCTACCCCAAGGATGGCGAGGTGGAGCGTCTCTCCGTCCTCCTGGGCTTGGCCAACCGGGTCATCGTGGTGTGGTTCCAGAATGCCCGGCAGAAGGCCCGGAAGAATGGCGCTGAGGCTGGGGGTGCTGGAGGGGGCACTGTCACCAGCCAACCCAGCTGTAAGAAATGCCAAGCCGCCTTCCGATGCATCTTCGACCTGGTGCGGCATCTCAAGAAATGCTATGACGACCAGCCCTCAGCGGAAGGCAATGAGGAGGAGGAGGAAGAAGGAGAGGAAGAGCCGGAGGAAGAGGAGCCGGAGGAAGAGCCCGAGCCACCAGCTGAGGAAGAGGAGGAGGAAGAGGAGGAAGAGGCACCAAGGGGCGATGGAGACCCCAAGGAAGATCAGCCAGTGAGTGATGGAGCCATGGAGCCCCTGGAGAGCAATGCCCCCACATTCTCCTCTGATCCACCAGGAGTCCATGGCTCAGCATTCCTGGCCCCTCATGACCCGCTGCCGGAGCTGCCCCACAGCCAGGGGGCGCCCATGAAGAGGAAGCACGAGGACGGGAGCCAGTCACCGGGCGGCGGGAGCGGCGGCGAAGGGGATCCTCCGCGAGACAAGCGTCTCCGCACCACCATCCTCCCGGAGCAGCTGGACATCCTCTACCGCTGGTATGTGCAGGACTCGAACCCCACCCGCAAGATGCTGGATTGTATCTCAGAGGAGGTGGGGCTCAAGAAACGGGTGGTGCAGGTGTGGTTCCAAAACACCCGCGCCAGGGAACGCAAGGGGCAATTCCGGTGCAGCGCCAGCACCGGGATCCCCCCCATCAAGACCTCCCCATCTTCTTCCTTGGCCAAGTTGAGTCCTGGTGGCGGGATGGCCAACGTCTCCGTTGGTGGGACCCCCAACCTCTCTGTTGGTGGGACCTCCAATGTCTCCAGCGGCGGGATGGCCAATATCTCTTGTGGCGGGACCTCTAGTGTCTCCGGTGGCAGGATGGCCAATGTCTCTGATGGCGTCTCTGACGGTGGGACAGCCACTGTCCTCTACAGCATCAACCAGGCCGAGCCAGAGCCGTCAGAGTTGAACGAAGCACGGAGCCCATCCGGCGGCGATCTGAGTGATTCTTCTTCCTCCTCTTCCTCCTCCTTGGCCGATCCAGAGTCACCAGGCGGGCATGGGCCGGCGTCGGAGGGGGCGGCCGGGCTGGATCTGCTGGGCCAGCGCCGCTACCGGACCCAGATGTCCAGCCTGCAGCTGAAGATCATGAAGGCGTGTTACGAGGCCTACCGAACGCCCACCATGCAGGAGTGCGAGGTGCTGGGTGAGGAGATCGGCCTGCCCAAAAGGGTCATCCAGGTCTGGTTCCAGAATGCCCGGGCCAAAGAGAAGAAGGCCAAGGCGGCCTTGGGCGAGGGGGGCCCTGGGGCTCCCTCCGAGGGCCCCCCTGAGCCTCGGGCTGAGTGCCCCGTCTGCCAAGTCAAGTACGACTTCTATGTCTCCTGCCGTGGCCACCTGTTCTCCCGTGGCCACCTGGCCCGGCTCAAGGAGGCCGTGCAGGCCCAGCTGCGCAGCGAGGGCCATGATGGAGCGCCAGGGCCCCCGCTCCTGCCCGTCCCCCCTGGAGCGCCTCCGGCAGCCGGTGCCGCAGGTGAGTGGCAGGGCGTGGAGAGGTGAGTGGGGTCAGTAGGGGGAGGGGAAGGGGGCTTCCCTGCCCCTGCTTCCAGTGTCCTCCCACATGCCCCCACGCCTCTACATTGCTCCTCCCTCTCCCTCCCCGGGCCCAACCACCGTCCCCCTCTCCTGTCCCTCTTCCGCATGCTCCCCACTCCCTCTCCTCTAGCGGTGCCCCTCAGCTTTGAACTTCTTCCCCTCTGCTCCCCCATTTCCCTCCCCCTTCCCAACTTCCTGCCCTCTCTGGGACCCCATCGGGTGGGGGTGGGGTTCCCGTGGTTGTGCAGGGGGGTGGGGGAAGAGTGGAATTGAGCGGGAGGGGCAGGGATATTCAGCCCACCATGGTGACCTCCCCACAATGCTTTTCCCCTCCCCTTCCCCATCCTCTGAACAGGCCCCTCCGCCGCCCCCAGCACCGGACTCCTGGGTTCCACGCCGTCAGGACGTCCCTTACCTCAGAGCCAGCTCGGCTCGGCGCCGGAGCCCGCCGGGGAGACCCAGCCGGAGCCGGGAGCCGCCGGAGTGTCGGTCGCCGGAGCCACCAGAGTGTCCGTCGCTGGAGCCGCCAGACTTCCCAGCACCGTGGCCAACCCCACCTCGCCCACCCTAAAGACCCTGAAGGGTTTGAAGCCGACGGTGCCCACCCTCCTGGGCACCCAGTTCCTGCCCTTCTCCGTGCCAGCGGGCGCCCCAGCCTCCCTGTTCAGCGCCCCGCTGCCCGGCGGCTACTTCCAGCAGCTGTATGGCATGAAGAAGGGGCTGTTCCCCATGAATCCCGTCATACCTCAGACCCTCATCAGCCTGCTGCCCGCCCCCGAGGCCCCCGAGCCGGCCGGGGTCTCGACGGTGGACGTGGCCCACCGCTACTTGTGCCGCCAATGCAAGGCGGCGTTCGAGGGGGAGGAGGCGGCCGCGGCCCACCAGGCCGGCTTCTGTTACTACGGCCAGCCGGCGCCGGCGCCGCTGCGGGTGCCCGTCTGCACCTACCACTGCCTGGCATGCGAGGTGCTGGTAAGCGGGCGGGAGGCGCTGGGGGCCCACCTCCGCTCCAGCGCCCACCGCCGCAAGGCCAGCCCCGCCCCCGCCGCCAGCCCCGCCCCTGGCCCCGCCCTGGCCTTTGCCAAAGAGGAAGCAAAGTTACCTCACTCGGACCCCAGCCCAAAAAGCAACTCTACCTCGACCACGCTTCTAGCTTTATGAACAGTGCGGGGTGCAACTGGAGATGGGGGGTGCCTGGACCCCCCCCCTGCCCTGGGGAACCGCCTCCCGGAACCCTCCACCCTGGGTGACCCCCATCCTGGAACCCCCAGTGCCAGCTCCCAAACCCCCTCACTCTGGGGAACCCCAGCCCAGGACTGCCCCGTGTCCTGAGGGACCCCCAACCTGGGACACCCACTGCCAGCTCCCAACATATCCATATACCCTCCCAACCTGCTCCTGGCTGCCTCCCCAATCCTAATGTGCCAACCCCCCATACCCAAATACCCCCTTGCCCCCCCCATACTCCCAACCCAGATGTAGAGAGCTGGCACTTCTGAGTGCGTGTGTGTGGGGGGGTGAATTCAAAGCACACACCCCGCCTTCTAGGTTGGCGAGGTGCCCACACATGTGCTAGGCGTGTTCCCAACACAGCTGGCCGCCAGACACCCCCTCCTCTCCGCATATGTGTGTGTCAGGCATGTTCCCACCACGCAGGCTCCCCCAAAGGCCTCCAGCCTTTGGTCTCACACATGCTCCCCGTGTGTCCATCCGTGTATCACGGGTGGCTCCCCAGAGACGCCCCAGATTCTGCCCCCCCCCACATAACATAAGACAGGGCTTCCACATTACCCACCCCCCACCTCTCTCTTCCCCCCCAGCCTCCCTTCCCCCCATGCCAACTCCCAGGTACCCCCCAGGTGCCCCCCCAGCACATGCCCCATACTGTTACCGATCAAGACAGGCCAAAACCAAAACTCAACTCAACGGACAGCACGAGAGACAAACTCAAGGAAACGAAAAATGGGGGGGGGCAACTCTTGGTGCCCCCTATCCGTCCCCCCCCCATATCCTGCCTCTTCTCCCCTCCAGCATGCTCCGCCCATTGTGTATAGAACTCGTCGGGACGGACGGACAGACAGACACTGGCTCCAGCCCCAACCAAACAGGAGACCGGGGGCCCATCCCCCCCTCCGGTCTCTCTCCTCACGGCCGAGGGCTTCGCGGGACCAGCCCTCGCTCCCCAATTTTTTCGGGGTGGGGAGGAGGGCGTGGATTGACAGACGCTCCCCCACCCCCATCCTTCGAAGGCTTTAAAAGATCCCCACGCGCCCGGTTCCCCACCCAAAAAACCCCCATCCAACCAAGCTGCCGGCCGGGGAATGAATTCACCCCCCTCCCGCCCGCCGCCCCGCGAAGCCAAAGCTTCTCCTACCGCGGCACCACAACCAAAAATCCCACCAACCACGCGACGGCCCAAGCAAGGACCTAACAGACGCCCCCAACCCCCCACCAGAGGACTCAGCCCCAGGTCGCACCCCAACGTCCGACGGCTGTTCCCCCCTTCCCGGCCTCGTCACCGGGGCGGAGATTTTAAAGCTTTTTTCCCCCGTGTCCCCCGCACCCCAGGACCCAGTCATTTGTACGACGGGAAGGGGCCGTTTTCTGTGCCCACTCGTCGTCGCGAACCAAACGAACTACAAAGCGCGGGAGGGGGTGGAAAGGGGGGGGAATAAAACTTGGGCTTGTGCCCCCCCCCGTCTCCAACCCCCCCTCCCCACCGGAGCACCAAAAAAACCCGGCGTTTGTTGTGTATTTAAAGAAAAGGGGGGGACAAGGGAAAAGATCCCCCCAAAAAAGGAAATAAAAGGAATTGAAAATAAATGCTATGAAAGAAGAGAGGGTCGTGGGGGGCATCGGGTCACGGAGCGGGGGGAAGAGGCAGAAGAAGAAAGTGGAGGGAGATGGTGGAAATTCCCATGGTTTTAGACCTGTCCTGTGTTTTCCCGCCCCTGGCTCCACCTCCTGTCCTGTGGAAGGAGCCCCGCCCCCTGCAAGGCTGACTCTACCCCTTCCTTCCTAGCTCTGCCCCTCCACCTCAGCCCCTTTCCCTGCTCTCCCCACTCCTCCTGCAGAGACTCCTCCTTCTCCCATTGACCCCGCCCCTCCTGCCATTGGTCCTTCCCACCTCCCTAGGCCCATCCTTCCCACCCCTTTCTCCATGAGCCCCCCAGCCTCTCTCCTCACCCTAGAACCAGCCTTTTCCCCATTGGGCCCTATCTCTTCCTCCTTAGCCCCGCCCCTTCTTCCTAGATTGAACGCTTTCCCTTATTGACCCCTCCCACTTCCTAAGAGCTACTCCTTTGGCCCAACCCCTTCCAGCATTAGTCCCTCCCATCTCCCTGGTTCCCCCTCCCCCCATAGTTCTGTTTCTTTATTTGTGACCAGAATTGACCCCGCCCCTTTTTCTTTGACCGCCTCTCATGCTCCATGTGGGGGAAGAGGGGGAGCATAAGGAGACTCCACATACTTATCCAGACCCCTGCCTCCTTCCCTGCATAGGAAGAGGTGGGGCTAAGGAGGTGGGAGGGGCCAACGGAGGAAGGGGTGGTGGCCAAGGAGGTGGGCGTGGCCAGGGGAAGCGGGAGTGGGGCCAATGGAGTTGTGGGGCATGGGTTATGAGGTAAAAATGAGGTGGGGTGACCATGGAGGTGGGCCTGTGGGGATTGGCATATGGCGAGGAACCAACTGGATGCCATTTTGGTGTGACCCACCAAAATTAAAACCCGGCTCTATTACCCTCTCACCCCCAAATCTAGCCTCATCTATCCTGGGCAGTCAGGAAATAGTCTTGGGGATGCAGGGGGAAAGTGGCAGACAAGGTGTTCCCCCAATTCCCCATCATGCACCCCCCATACAGGCCCCAAGCTCCCCATAGCCCTCCCCTCCATCCTGCCCTACAACTTCACTCCCCCCACCACTGGTCCCCTCCCCCTCTCCCATCCCAGCCCCACCTCACCCACCTACTGCCCCACCCCCTCCCTTCTTCCCACCCCTCCCCCTTCCTCCCACCCCATCATCTCAACCCCTTCACCCACCTGACTCCCCCCTTTCCTTCCCCAACTATTCCCCAAAGCACCCACTTGGCATTTTCTAACCCAAGGGCAAGAGAAGATGGAAGAAACAGGAGGAGTAAAGTGGGGGTGGTGGTTCCCCCATCCACCCCATGTTTCCCTCTCCACCAACACCAAAGATCTGAAGAAATTGGATGTGCAGATCTCAAAGCACTTCACAAAGGAGGCCGGGTCATCAGCTCCCACTTCACAGATGGGAAACCTGAGGTATGGAGCAAGGTCACCCAATGGTAGAGCTCGGAATTGAACCCAGGAGTCCTGGCCTCTAGTCCAGTGCTCCACCCATTAGGACTCACTCCCCGCCCCCCCAACACAGCCAGGACCCAGGCACCCTGCCCACAGCTGGGGCATCTTGCCAGTTGTTCCGCTTTGGTAAGCGAAAAAACATCCCTGTGGCTCAGGGTGATTGCATTCACCTGGACTTTTCGATTCCAGTCCAGAGCTAAATAGCCTAGATCTGGATTATACATATAATATGAAAGACGATGGACAGAGCAGAGGGTGGTGAATTTTTCCCCTGAGAAAGGGGTTGTTTTTTTTAGCAAAAATGCCACTTTAGTCTAAATTAAAAGACTTCGACCAACCTGCCCGTTTCAATAACATTTTGTTTAGGGAAGAAACCAGGAGGTGTTTTTGAGACGGCAGGAAACGGTTCAGAAACAAAATCCATTGGGTGCCTTTAACAACATTCAAAAAGCTCGCCAGCCGAGCGAAATGTTTTGATTTTATCGGGGGAAAGCCCCCCCAACATTTCAATCACCCAAAATGATTTTTTCCCCACAATTTCGTTCTGGGGGAAATTGTAAACATTGTGGTTTTCCTGCCATTTTTCACATTTGTTTTTCATTAAGCAATTTCCCATAACCAGAAAATCCAATTCCCAACCATCGCTCTGTATGATTGAATATAGCATAGAATATTAAGAGTTAATCTATTTCTATATGTATACATATATTAATTACTATATTATTTAAGATTATTGCTCTATCAAATAATTTTTGCACCAGGCTGGCACTCAGGAAACTTGGGTTCAAACCCCTGATCCACCCCAGACTCCATGGTCAACTCACTTAACCGTTCCATGCCTCAGTTTCCCTTCTTCCTAACATTCACATTTCCCTACCTGATAGGAGTATTGCGAGAGTAAATACGGTAAAGGTTGTGAGGGGCTCAGATCTCATGGTAAGTACCTTTGGTAGACACGGATACCCCAGTTTTGATGGGAATTGTGTACCTAAGAATCTCTTGAGAGCTCTATCGATTTTTACACCCAAGGTGAAATATCGTGAACCCCAACTGGTGCCATGGCTGGGCAGAAAGGGTTCACCTTTGTGGGGCCTGGGGTTATTAACCATGAAACAATGCCAATGTGAGAAGAACATAAGATACGGGTCAGACCAAACGTCCATCTAGCCCAGTATCCTGTCTTCCGACAGCGGCCAATGCCAGGTGCCCCAGAAACAGACGGATCACGATGCTCATTCTCTTGCCCTGCCTCTCTTGTTCTCCTCTTCGCTGGAGTTCCCACCCGAAACAATTGGCTCTTTTGCCAAAGGAGGGGAAGAGGGACTTGTCTTTGGGGAGGAGGAGAAAAGAGATGGGGAAGGTGCAAAGAAGGGGAAACGATGGGAAAACAGAGAAGATGGAAGTGGAAACTCTAAGGGTGAAGGGAAGGGGACAGGATCTGGGGCACGAAGGGAAAGATGGGTGGAAAACATACCGTCCAGGCCGCAATTTGGAAAAAATGAAGAAAATCTTCATTTTGGGTGGAAACGTAAATGAATTGTTTCAAACCTTTCAGCGCGTGGAAAAGTGAAAAGAAGTTGAATTCAGGTGGCACAAGACGGTGGTTTTTTTGGACAAAATTGAAAGTTTTGGCTTCAGTTGTGACCTTTGCATCTAATTGGACCTGTTCACTGGTTATTGGAAGGGAACTAAGGGGAAAGGGGAGAGAAAAAGTCGTTCAAAACCCAAATGTCAAAATGTTGGAAAGCGGTGAGAGAAAATACCAAGATTTTCCTGGGATTGTTTTTGAGGTGGGAGGTTGACAAAAGGTATCTGGTGAAATGGCCACAAATTTGCCAGAAGATTGTGTGTCTGTCTTTCATAGGGCAGCACTGTCTTTCATAGGGCAGCAGCTCTCAGCAACGTGGACCTGTAGCTCGAACGCGGGGAAGGGGATGCGACAAGGACTTGGGTTGAGCTGGAAACCCATCAATCTCCATGATGGGAATGATGGGAGAATTATGGATGAACAGACACAAAGGCAGACATGGCTACATGTCCCCTGCTATATCCCCGACACCCAGACACGGCCCCTTCCCCCCACCACCATTACATCCCAGCCCCCGGGAACCCCTGGCACCCAGACACGGCCCATCCCCCCCCACCATTACATCCCAGCCCCCGGGAACCCCCGACACCCAGACACGGCCCCTTCCCCCCCCCACCATTACATCCCAGCCCCCGGGAACCCCTGGCACCCAGACACGGCCCCATCCCCCCGTCCCCCGCCACATCCCAGCCCCCGGGAACCTCCGGCACCCAGACACACCCCATCCCCCCCTCTACATCCCAGCCCCCGGGAACCCCCGGCACCCAGACACGGCCCCATCCTCCCGTCCCCCTGTCCCCCCGCCACATCCCAGCCCCTGGGAACCCCTGGCACCCAGACACGGCCCCTTCCCCCCACCACCATTACATCCCAGCCCCCGGGAACCCCCGGCACCCAGACATGGCCCCATCCCCCCCCACCATTACATCCCAGCCCCCGGGAACCCCCGACACCCAGACACGGCCACTTCCCCCCACCACCATTACATCCCAGCCCCCGGGAACCCCTGGCACCCAGACATGGCCCCATCCCCCCCCACCATTACATCCCAGCCCCCGGGAACCCCCGGCACCCAGACACGGCCCCATCCCCCCACCACCATTACATCCCAGCCCCCGGGAACCCCTGGCACCCAGACATGGCCCCATCCCCCCCCACCATTACATCCCAGCCCCCGGGAACCCCCGGCACCCAGACACGGCCCCATCCCCCCCCCACCATTACATCCCAGCCCCCGGGAACCCCCGGCACCCAGACACGGCCCCATCCCCCCCCACCATTACATCCCAGCCCCCGGGAACCCCCGGCACCCAGACACGGCCCCATCCCCCCCCACCATTACATCCCAGCCCCCGGGAACCCCCGGCACCCAGACACGGCCCCATCCCCCCCCACCATTACATCCCAGCCCCCGGGAACCCCCGGCACCCAGACACGGCCCCATCCCCCCACCACCATTACATCCCAGCCCCCGGGAACCCCTGGCACCCAGACATGGCCCCATCCCCCCCCACCATTACATCCCAGCCCCCGGGAACCCCCGGCACCCAGACACGGCCCCATCCCCCCCCCACCATTACATCCCAGCCCCCGGGAACCCCCGGCACCCAGACACGGCCCCATCCCCCCCCACCATTACATCCCAGCCCCCGGGAACCCCCGGCACCCAGACACGGCCCCATCCCCCCCCACCATTACATCCCAGCCCCCGGGAACCCCCGGCACCCAGACACGGCCCCATCCCCCCCCACCATTACATCCCAGCCCCCGGGAACCCCCGGCACCCAGACACGGCCCCATCCCCCCCCACCATTACATCCCAGCCCCCGGGAACCCCCGGCACCCAGACACGGCCCCATCCCCCCGTCCCCCGCCACATCCCAGCCCCCGGGAACCCCCGACACCCAGACACAGCCCCATCCCCCCCACCACCATTACATCCCAGCCCCCGGGAACCCCTGGCACCCAGACACGGCCCCATCCCCCCCCACCATTACATCCCAGCCCCCGGGAACCCCTGGCACCCAGACACGGCCCCATCCCCCCGTCCCCCGCCACATCCCAGCCCCCGGGAACCTCCGGCACCCAGACACACCCCATCCCCCCCTCTACATCCCAGCCCCCGGGAACCCCCGGCACCCAGACACGGCCCCATCCTCCCGTCCCCCTGTCCCCCCGCCACATCCCAGCCCCTGGGAACTCCCGGCACTCAGACACGGCCCCGTCCCCCCATCCCCCGCTACATCCCAGCCCCCGGGAACCCCTGGCACCCAGACACGGCCCCGTCTCCCTGCCACATCCCAGCCCCCAGGAACCCTCGGCACCCAGACACGGCCCCATCCCCCCATCCCCCCGCGACATCCCAGCCCCCGGGAACTCCCGGCACCCAGACATGGCCCCATCCCCCCGTCCCCCTGTCCCCCCGCCACATCCCAGCCCCCGGGAACTCCGGCACTCAGACACGGCCCCGTCCCCCCGCTACATCCCAGCCCCCAGGAACCCCCGGCACCCAGATACAGCCCTATCCCCCCATCCCCCCGCTACATCCGCCGGCCCCATCCCCCTCTACATCCCAGCCCCTGGGAACCCCCGGCAGCCAGACACGGCCCATCCCCCCGTCCCCCGCTACATCCCAGCCCCCGGGAACCCAGACATGGCCCCATCCCCCCGTCCCCCGCCACATCCCAGCCCCCGGGAACCTCCGGCACCCAGACACACCCCATCCCCCCATCCCCCGCCACATCCCAGCCCCCGGGAACTCCCGGCACCCAGACACGGCCCATCCTCCCGTCCCCCTGTCCCCCCGCCACATCCCAGCCCCTGGGAACCCCCGGCACCCAGACACGGCCCCATCCCCCCAGCCCCCCGCTACATCCCAGCCCCCGGGAAACTCCCGGCACCCAGACACGGCCCCGTCCCCCTGCCACATCCCAGCCCCCGGGAACCCCCGGCACCCAGACACGGCCCCGTCCCCCTGCCACATCCCAGCCCCCAGGAACCCTCGGCACCCAGACACGGCCCCATCCCCCCAGCCCCCGGGAACTCCGGCACCCAGACATGGCCCCATCCCCCCGTCCCCCTGTCCCCCCGCCACATCCCAGCCCCCGGGAACTCCCGGCACTCAGACACGGCCCCATCCCCCCTCTACATCCCAGCCCCTGGGAACCCCCGGCAGCAGACATGGCCCCATCCTCCCATCCCCCCGCCACATCCCAGCCCCTGGGAACCCACCAGACATGGCCCCATTCCCCCCCCACCATTACAACCCAGCCCCCGGGAACCTCCGGCACCCAGACACACCCCATTCCCCCGCTACATCCAGCCCCTGGGAACCCCCAGCACCCAGACATGACCCCTTCCCCCCACCACCATTACATCCCAGCCCCCGGGAACCCCCATCACCCAGACACACCCCATCCCCCCACCCCACCCCCGCTACATCCAAGCCCCTGGGAACCCCCGGCACTCAGACACGGCCCCATCCCCCCATCCCCCCGCTACATCCATGGCCCCATCTCCCTCTACATCCCAGCCCCCGGGACTCCCCGGCACCTAGACACGGCCCATCCTCCCATCCCCCCGCCACATCCCAGCCCCCAGGAACCCCCAGCACTCAGACACGGCCCTTCCCTCCACCACCATTACATCCCAGCCCCCGGGAACCTCTGGCACCCAGACACACCCCATCCCCCCGTCCGCCCGCTACATCCAAGCCCCCGGGGACCCTCAGCAATGAGATATGGCCCCATCCCCCGCCCGCTACATCCCAAATCCCAGGAACTCCAGCACCAAGACACGACCCCATCCCCCCCACATTATATCCCAACCCCAAGGAACCTGCAGCACTGAGACACGCCCCCCTCCTGTTTTATCCCAGCCCCCGGAACCCCCGTCCCCGAGCCACGTTCCCGTCCCCTCCCCCGCTATATCCCCACCCCCGGAACGCCCGGCACCCAGACACGGCTCATCCCATATTTTTCACTATTTCTCTTTCACAACCAATGTGCGTGAAGGGATATTTTCCACTCACCTCTGGCTGGGATGTTTTGCTCTTTGGATCCTTCCACTGTCCTCAGCCTGCAGGAGATTCGACTGCAAAGTCGCTTGCCTTTGTCCCGTTGCATTTATAAATCATTTCCACACCTCCGAAGGTCTCCCAAATCTGACACCCCAAAAGGAGCTGGTGGAATCTCGCATTTCCCTTCCGAGGGAATCCCGGCTTTTCCCAATTTCCTTTGGTCCCGGACCGGACGGGAAGTGAGGGATGGAGTCTGACTGAGAGAAGAAAATCCCTGAAAATTGTGTGTCCAAAGCATCAAAAAAACTTCATGGAAACACTTCTCTGGAATGAATTTGTTTTGACTTCAATATACATGGAATTAGATTGGACTAGATTAGATATCTTTCTAAAAGATAGACGAAATATATATATAATACACACTCATCTATCTAGCTATCCATCCATTCCCATACACATCCACCTAATCTAAGCTATCTAGTTAGCCATCTCAATAAACATCCGTATATCTAATCTAGCCATCCATTGACCCCCGTCCTCAGCAATCTATGTAATCCAGCCATCCACACCCATCTATCTAGCCAGCCAACCCTCTCCATCCACACATCTATTTACACAGCCAGCCATCCATCCTTCCAGATACATGTCTAGCTATCTATTCGTCCATCCATCCATCCCCATCCACACCCATCTAATCTATTTATCTATCCAGCCAGCCAGCCAGCCCCTTATCTATCTATCGATCGATCGGCTGGTCTACACTGGGGTGGGGGGGTCGATGTAAGTTACGCAACTTCAGCTACGGGAATAGTGTAGCTGAAGTCAACATATCTTATTTCGACTTACCTCGGGTCCTCACGCGCGAGATTGATGGCCACGGCTCCCCCGTCGACTCCGATACCGCCGCTTGCTCCGGTGGAGTTCCGGAGTCGACGGGAGCGCATTCAGGGATCGATGTATCGCGTCTAGACGAGACGCGAGATATCGATCCCCGATAGATCAATTACTAACCACCGATTCGGCGGGTAGTCTGGATGTACCCTATCTATCTATCTATCTATCATACACCCCCTCTATCTAATCTAATCTATCTATCCCCATCCACCCCCTCTATCTATCTATCTATCCCCATCCACCCCCTCTATTTATCTATCGATCTATCTATCTATCCCCATCCCCCCATCTATCTATCTATCTACCTATCTATCTATCTATCCCCATCCACCCCCTCTATCTATCTATCTATCTATCTATCTATCTATCCTCATACACCCCCCCCCCAGGGCTGGCTCCAGGCACCAGCTGAGCAAGCTGGTGTTTGGGGCGGAGATTGTTGGAGGCGGCATTCTGCCCAATCCTAGGGCGGCACGGCCGCTTTTTTTTGGTTTTGTTTTGTTCTTGTTCCGCTCCGGCCGCCCTGTAGGGGGCGGCGGCGCGGAGAACCAGAGCGCCCTGCAGGACAGTCCTCTTCCTTCCCTCCCCGCCGACCGGAGCGGAGCCCTTGCGGCAGGCAGCAGGAGGCGGCGCAGCGGGAGGGGCATCCCATGGAGCGGCTGCCTGGAACTGGTGTTTGGGGGGCTCCTGGGGGATGCCGTGACTTTGTCCGTTTGGGAAATGTCGGAAAGTTCTGAGCCCATTTGGCTCGTTCTGGTGGCCGAAAGTGGATGAAAGGAAGGGACGGGCCCTTCAGGAGTAGTACAGAGAAGACACCCTTTGTCATCCCATCCCCTTAGCCAATCCGAACATAGCATTGTGCTTTTCACAGGTGTGGACATCCCTCCCTTGGCCAATCAGGAAGCATGGGCTGGGAAGATGCCCCACCTCCCCTTTTCTTTAACACCTCCATTGTTTCCCCACCTCTGCTCTTGCCAATGCCTCCCTTCCCTCCACCACGTGCTCACCCTGCGAGATGAAGAGACTCTTCGCGTCTAGGTGGCAGGACCAACAGGGTGGTTGAGATCTTCTCGGTGACATCTCCTCCTCTTCCTCAGCCAGTCTCTGTGGAAGATAGATAGATAGATAGATAGATAGATAGATAGATAGATAGATCTTTCTCTTTGCTCTGGGATGTCCCCATCTCTCTGCTCCAGCCCTGGGTCTCACCCATCCAGCTATTGCCATGGTGCCCCAGTGGTATCTGGCCAGCCCCACTGCGGCTAGCTAGGCCTGGATGCGGCTGGCTGGCCTCCTTCCTCTCTCTCTGCCTCTGCGGCAGTGCCGGGTCAGGCAGGCTGCTCATCCGCAGGGCGATGACAGCCCTGCTTGGAGGGTACCAAGGGCCATGGTACCCAGGGGGGGCGAACGGGGAGGGAGAGAGAAAAGCGGAAATATTAAAAGTGCTGAAAATTCTCAATGGCCGGTTCCAAGCCTCCTTCTACCTCCCGGCCTGGTGAGTGAAAGGATCTCACTCCTCCGCCACTTCTCCATTCCCTCGCTCCATCCACACCCCGCTAACCCTGAATCTGTCCCGACCCTTTCGATAGGTATCCATCCCTCCCTCCATCCCTCCCCACTCCTCTCTCTCCCCAGCTACCTACCTAAGCCAGCCATCCAGCCCCCATACGCCCCCTCTGTCTATCGCTCTACCCATCCCTGTACATCCCTTTTTCTATCTAGCCATCCAGCCCTGTGCACACTCGTCTATCCATCCCCATGCACTCCCTTTTTCTCTCCATCGATCCATCCATCCCCATGCTATTTATCCTTCCCTGTACACACCCATCTCTCTCTGACAATGCCAGTGCTCCGTGCCAGTCGCTCTGCGTGTCTGTGTTGGGGGCTGTGTGCCAGCCGCTCCCCCCGCGCGCCCACCAGCCGGCACCTTTGACTCTGTGCCAGCTGGCTGGGGGCTGGCACATGGTGGGGGGGCTCTGTCCCCATGGGCACGAGGCTGGCACCTCCCCCTCGTGTGAGGGCGCCCGCTGGGCTGCCCCCCTCCCCCTCCCGGGTGGCACCGAGTCATGCCGCAGCGTGGGGGGAGGGGGGCATCTCCCTGGCAGCTGGTGCCCCTCCCCCGCGCAGCGTCACTCTGGGCATCAGGGCTGGCAGATGCTGTAGCCCCTCCTCTCCGCCTGCCTCGTTCTTTCGCTCTGGCCGGCCCCGCCCACTTCCTCTGCTCTCCCTCCCTCCCACTGCCACTATCATGCCATCTTCACCCCGTCTCACTCCCCCTTTCCCTGCCTGGCACGGCGGGTGCCCATCTCTGGAGCCGGAGGGGGCAGGGAGACAGCCACCCCAGCACTCCTCTGCCCACTGACCTTCTTCGTTCTGGTCCATTCCCCTCCCCCACCCCGGCCAGTTCCCCCAGACAGTGGTGGCATCATGCCAAGCCAGCTGGGCCCATCCGCCCCCCCTTCCCCCCTCAAATCTGGGCCCTCCACCCCCCCCCCCCGCATCATTAATTAGCATCTGAATTAATTACATCTGAGACACTAATTAAAATTCTTCCGGAGCAGGGAGGGGTGGTGAGGAAGGGACTACAAGGGGAAGAAAGAAGGAGAAAAAGGCATGTGGGAAGACAAACAAAACTCCCAGGCTGGTCCAGGGAGCCAGGACGCCTGGGTTCCATTCCCCAAATCTGGGAGGGGAGTGGAGTCCAGTGGCTAGAGGAGAGGGGCCTGGGAGCCAGGATGCCTGGGTTCTATCCCCTGCTGTGGGAGTGGAGTCTAGGGGGGGGCTGGGGGGCCAGGACGCCTGGGTTCCATTCCCCAAATCTGGGAGGGGAGTGGAGTCCAGTGGCTAGAGGAGAGGGGGCTGGGAGCCAGGATGCCTGGGTTCTATCCCCTGCTGTGGGAGTGGAGTCTGGGGGGGGCTGGGGGGCCAGGACGCCTGGGTTCCATTCCCCAGATCTGGGAGGGAGTGGGGGTCTAGTGGTTAGAGTGGGGAGGGAGGGGCTGGGAGCCCGGATTCCTGGGTTCTCTCACTGAGGCTGGGCCCGTGTTGGTAGCTGTGCAGTACAGGTCACCATTTGCTGATACTCTCTCAGCCTCATGCTGCCGGGTGAAGACCCCCTTCCCCCCCCCACTCCCAGAGCCAGAGACAAGAGACCCACTGGCTTCTCCCTCACCCCCTTCATGCCCTCAGCCTTTTCTCCCCCAATACCCCTGCCCCAAATCACCAGGGACAGAAATTCAGTTCACTGAGCAGCAAATTTGTTTGGGTGGCGAAGGCAGGGAGAGGACCGAAGGGGCTGGCACGGCCCCCCCACCCCTGTGATATGGGACAAACAGAAGCAAACAACAGAGAGAATCCAATGCCAGGTGAACAGCAGGGGGCTGCGGGTCGGGAGTGAGGGGCACCGGCTGGGCGGGGGGGGGGGGGGGCGGAGGCTGCAGGGTGGGAGTGAGGTGCACTGGCGGGGGGGCACAGCTGGGGGGGGATGCAGGACTGGGCTGGCAGGGGCTGCAGGGCGGGGGTGAGGGGCACCGGCTGGGCGGGGGGGGGGCAGGGGCTGCAGGGCGGGGGTGAGGGGCACCGGCTGGGCGGGGGGGGGGGCAGGGGCTGCAGGGCGGGGGTGAGGGGCACCGGCTGGGCGGGGGGGGGGGGCAGGGGCTGCAGGGCGGGGGTGAGGGGCACCGGCTGGGCGGGGGGGGGAGGGCAGGGGCTGCAGGGCGGGGGTGAGGGGCACCGGCTGGGCGGGGGGGGGGCAGGGGCTGCAGGCGGGGGGTGAGGGGCACCGGCGGGGGGGGGGCAGGGGCTGCAGGGCGGGGGTGAGGGGCACCGGCTGGGCGGGGGGGGGGGGGGCAGGCTGCTGCAGGGCGGGGTGAGGGGCACCGGCTGGGGCGGGGGGGGGGGGCAGGGGGCTGCAGGGCGGGGGTGAGGGGCACCGGCTGGGCGGGGGGGGGCAGGGGCTGCAGAGCGGGGGTGAGGGGGCACCGGCGGGGGGGGGCAGGGGGCTGCAGGGCGGGGGTGAGGGGCACCGGCTGGGCGGGGGGGGGGGGAGGGGCTGCAGGGCAGGGGTGAGGGGCAACGGCCTGGGCGGGGGGGGGGGGGAAGGGGCTGCAGGGCAGGGGTGAGGGGCACCGGCTGGGCGGGGGGGGGGCAGGGGCTGCAGGGCAGGGGTGAGGGGCACCGGCGGGGGGGGGGCAGGGGCTGCAGGGCGGGCGTGAGGGGCACCGGCGGGGGGGGGGCGCAGGGGCTGCAGGGCGGGGGTGAGGGGCACCGGCGGGGGGGGGGGGCAGGGGCTGCAGGGCGGGGGTGAGGGGCACCGGCTGGGCGGGGGGGGGGGCAGGGGCTGCAGGGCAGGGGTGAGGGGCACCGGCTGGGCGGGGGGGGGGGGCAGGGGCTGCAGGGCAGGGGTGAGGGGCACCGGCTGGGCGGGGGGGGGGCAGGGGCTGCAGGGGGGGGGGTGAGGGGCACCGGCGGGGGGGGGGGCAGGGGCTGCAGGGCGGGCGTGAGGGGCACCGGCGGGGGGGGGCAGGGGGCTGCAGGGCGGGGCGTGAGGGGCACCGGCGGGGGGGGGGGCAGGGGCTGCAGGGCAGGGGTGAGGGGCACCGGCTGGCGGGGGGGGGGGCAGGGGCTGCAGGGCAGGGGTGAGGGGCACCGGCTGGGCGGGGGGGGGGGCAGGGGCTGCAGGGCGGGGGGTGAGGGGCACCGGCGGGGGGGGGCAGGGGCTGCAGGGCGGGGGGTGAGGGGCACCGGCTGGGCGGGGGGGGGGGGCACTGGCAGGGCGGGGGTGAGGGGCACCGGCTGGGCGGGGGGGGGGGGCAGGGGGCTGGGCGGGGGGGGCAGGGGCTGCAGGGCGGGGGTGAGGGGCAATCCCTGGCCCCGAGATATTACGGCTCCTTCACTCGCCGCTTCCCCCCCCCCGCAGCGCGATGGGGGCGGGGCGGGGACGCCGCCGTGAGGCAGCAGAATTAATTGGCGGC
>NC_088803.1:5588097-5613647 GCF_011386835.1 Chrysemys picta bellii | reverse complement strand
GATGCTCCAGCCCCAGCCTCTCCCGGCAGGGGGCGCGGGGGGGGGGCCCTGGCAGGCGGGTCCCCCCCCAACCGCGTCCCTGGTTCGCCGCCGGCCCGGATTCCCCCCTCCCTCTGCCCCCCAACCAACCCCCCGGGATCACTCCTCCCTCTGCCTGCCCCCCAACCAGCCCCCCCGGGATCCCCCTCCCTCTGCCTGCTCCCCAACCAGCCCCCCCGGGATCCCCCTCCCTCTGCCTGCTCCCCAACCAGCCCCCCGGGATCACTCCTCCCTCTGCCTGCCCCCCAACCAGCCCCCCCGGGATTCTTCTCCCCTCAGCCTGCCCCCCAACCAGCCCCCCCGGGATCCCTCCCTCCCTCTGCCTGCTCCCCAACCAGCCCCCCGGGATCACTCCTCCCTCTGCCTGCCCCCCAACCAACCCCCCGGGATCACTCCTCCCTCTGCCTGCCCCCCAACCAGCCCCCCCGGGATCCCTCCCTCCCTCTGCCTGCCCCCCAACCAGCCCCCCGGGATCCCCCCTCCCTCTGCCTGCCCCCCAACCAGCCCCCCCGGGATTCTTCTCCCCTCAGCCTGCCCCCCAACCAGCTCCCCCATCCCTCCTCCTCTGCCTGCCCCCAACCAGCCCCCCCGGATCCCCCCCCTCTGCATGCCCCCCAACCAGCCCCTCCAGGATCCCCCTCCCTCTGCCTGCCCCCAACCAGCCCCTCCAGGATCCCCCTCCCTCTGCCTGCCCCCAACAGTCCCTCCCCGGCCTGGGATCCCGTGTCACATCTGACGCAGTGGGAGGGGGGGCAACCAGAAGGGAGATCACTGGGCAGGGACCCCCCCCACACCTGCATCCCCAACTCCTCCCCCCTGCTTCACCTCCAGCCCCCCTCCCATCTCACCCGCCCCCCCCACACACACTGGACACAGACGCATCGCTCCAGGGAGGCTGTTTATTCACCCCCCCCCCAGCTGGGGCCGGACGATGGGGCACGGGGGCGGTCACTGCCAGGCGGCCGCGGGGAAGTCGCTGAGCTCCAGGGTCTCCTGCACCGGGCGCCCCGCGGGGGGGGTGTAGGCCAGTCGCAGGCGCATCCGCAGGGGGACCTGCAGGGGAGAAGGGGAGTCAGGGGGTGGGGGGCTGGGGGAGGAGCGGGGGAGGGGATCCCTGGGCTGAGCCCCCCCCCTCACCCGGCCGGGGTTCCGCACACGCAGCCGCTGCCTCAGGGGGGCCCCGTCCGGGCCCGGCACCGACGTCCCGCTGGGGGCCTCCAGCTCCACCTGCAGAGACTGGGAGGGTGGGGGGTCAGCGGGGGGGTCACCGACACACGCCCTGCCCCCCCTCCTATGCCCGTCTCACCCCGGGCACGCGCCCGCCCCCCTCCTACGCCCGTCTCACCCCCGGCCTGCGCCCTGCCCCCCTTCTACTCCTGCCCCACCCCCGGCACACGCCCTGCCCCCCTCCTACTCCTGCCCCACCCCCGGCACACGCCCTGCCCCCCTCCTACTCCTGCCCCACCCCCGGCCTGCGCCCTGCCACCCTCCTACTCCTGCCCCACCCCTGGCCTGCGCCCTGCCCCCCTCCTACTCCTGCCCCACCCCCGGCACACGCCCTGCCCCCCTCCTACTCCTGCCCCACCCCCGGCACACGCCCTGCCCCCCTCCTACTCCTGCCCCACCCCCGCCTGCGCCCTGCCACCCTCCTACTCCTGCCCCACCCCTGGCACACGCCCTGCCCCCCTCCTACTCCTGCCCCACCCCCGGCACACGCCCTGCCCCCCCTCCTATGCCCGTCTCACCCCTGGCACGCGCCCGCCCCACCCCCAGCACGCGCCCTGCCCCGCCTCCTATGCCTTCCCCACCTCCGGCATGCGCCCAGCCCCCCCATTTGCTTGCCCCACCCCCACACAGCCTCTACCCCACCCCCACCCGCACCTCTACTGTCCCCTCCTCCTGCCCCCACACTCTGCCCATTCCTCCACCTGCTCCACCTGCACCCCAAACACGCACCCTGACCCCCCCGCTCTGCCCCTTCCTTCCTCTTCCCTATGCCTCACCCCCACACAGCCTGTTCCCTCCCCCACCCTGCTCACCCGCACCAGTTCCCCCTCCCCCCACCCATCCCAAGCATGACTTCCCCTCCGGCAGGAGGGGGGGGGAGCACGTGGGGGCTCACCTTGGGCACGGCCGCCTGGAGCAGGAACCCCGAGGCGGTGCCGGGGCGAGTGCGGCTGGCGCTGGCCGTGACGAGGAGCAGGTGGGGGTCTCCCGGGGGGCGCTGGAAGGCAAAGTCCAGCCGCAGCCCATCCCCCCTCCCACACCGTCAGCGGGGGGATGGGGGGCGCTGGGGGGGGGAGTGACACCAAGGACTCAGGGGTGTCCCTGCTCCCCCCTCTACAAAGTGCCCCCCACTGAGTCCCACCTCCCCATTCCTCACCCCCTTTCCAGCCCCCCATTCCCCACCCCCACCTGTTCCCAGCCCCCCATTCCTCACCCCCCTTCCTAGCCTCCCATTCCCCACCCCCCGCCTGTTCCCAGCCCCCCCATTCCTCACACTCTGCCTGTTCCCAGCCCCCCAGTCCTCACCCCCCCGTCGCAGCCCCCCATTCCCCACCCCCCGCCTGTTCCCAGCCCCCCCATTCCTCACACTCTGCCTGTTCCCAGCCCCCCAGTCCTCACCCCCCATCGCAGCCCCCCATTCTCCACCCCCTGCCTGTTCCCAGCCCCCCATTCCCCACCCTCTGCCCCTTCCCACGCCCCCATTCCCCACCCCCATCCGTTCCCAGCCCCCCCATTCTTCACCCCCACCTCTTCCCACCCCCCATTCTCCACCCCGTCCATTCCCAGCCCCCCCATTCTTCACCCCCCACCTCTTCCAGCCCCCCATTCCTCACCCCCTGATTTACCACCGGTGGTCAAGTCTTCCAGCAAGTCCAGCAGCGATTCAGTCACGGGAGCGTCTGAGCCCACGGGGGCCCGGGGGGGAGCTGGGGCCCCCGCAAGGAGATCCAAGAGGTCAGCGACCTGGAGGGGAGAGATGGTGGGATGTGGGTTAGGGGGGCAGGGATCATCCAGGACCCCCCCAGCCCAGTGCCCCCCAGGGCCAGGCCACATTCCACACCTGGCTGGGCTCCTCCTTAGAGCTGGGGGACGGCGCCCTCTTCTGGCCTCCTGGTGCAACAAGCTCAGCTCCTTCCTCCTCCTCCGCCTTCACCAGGGGCATCTTCTCCAGCACAGACGCCCTGTGGGAATGAGCCTGAGAACCCAGGAGTCCTGGCTCCCCCCCCTTCCCCCGCCACCACGGGACCCCACTCCCCTCCCAGAGCCAGGGAGAGAACCCAGGAGTCCTGGCTCCCCGCCCCCTCCCCCACCACCACAGGACCCACTCCCCTCCCAGAGCCGGGGAGAGAACCCAGGAGTCCGGGCTCCCCGCCCCCCCACCTGAGGTGGTCATATCTTCTGAAGAGGGCGTTGTACTCCACCGCCCTCTGCTGGAGCTCGATGTCATGGCAGCTGCCGAACACAGAGACGATCCGCCGGATGCGGCTGGTGGAGACAAATTGGGGCCCCATCACCCTCCAGCGGTAAAGGGGGGCCCGGGGGTGCAGGGAGACCGGGGAGAGAGGCGGGACAAAACTCCCCCGGGTGTCAGGGCTATGCCTGGAGATGTGGGGGGCAGGGTGCGTGGGGGAGCTGGTGGGGTTGTATGGAGATTTGGGGTGCATACACAGCATTGGGGTATCCCTGGTTTGGAGTCACAGTGGGGACATGGGGTGCAGGGAGACTTCCAGGAGGATTCGCAGAGATCAGGGAGGGGAGAGAGGATTTTGGGGGTGCAGGGAGCATGCACAGGGATTTTGGGGGTTCTGAGAGGATGTTGAGGTGCAGGAAGCCCAGACAGGCTTTACTGGAGTGTAGAGGGGATTTAGGGGTGCTGGGAGCATGCACAGGGATTCCAGGGTGCAGTGAGGATTTGGGGGGTACAGGAAGCATGGGGAGGGATTCAGGGGGCTGCAGGGAGCATGCAGAGGGATACTGGAGGTGCAGAGGGGATTTGGGGGTGTAGGGACCATGCACACAGGGATTCTGGGGTGCAGAACGGTTTTGGGAGTTCAGGGAGCATGCAGAGGGAGTCTGGGCTGCAAGGACCATGCAGAGGATTATGGGGTTCAGTTTGGATTTGGGGGTGCAGGGAGCAAGCACAGGGATAATGGGGTTGCTGAGGGGGATTTGGGGTGCAGGGCACATGCACAGGGATTTGGGGGGTTCTGAGATGGATTTCAGGGTGCAGGGAGCATGCATAGGGATTCTGAGGGTCCTGAGGGGGGTCTGGGGTGCAGGAAGCATGCACAGGGATTCTGGAGTTGCTCAGGGGTATTTTGGGGTGCAGGGAGCAGGCACAGGAATTTGGGGGTGCTGAGGGGGTTGGGGTGCAGGGAGCAGGCACAGGGATTTGGGGGTGCTGAGGGGGTTGGGGTGCAGGGAGCATGCACAGGGATTTGGGGTGCTGAGGGGGTTGGGGTGCAGGGAGCATGCACAGGGATTTGGGGGTGCCTCACTCAATGTCCCCCTGCAGGCGGGTGCTGAGTTTCATGAGGGCCGTCAGGGCGAGGGCGCGCGTAGGGGGCAGCGAGAGGTGAGACTGCAGCACCTGCTCCAGCAGCGCCAGCACCTGCCCCTCCTCCACCTGCGGGGGCGACATGGGGCAAAGGGTGAGCCGGGACCCAACCCCCGCCTCTGCCCCCCAACCAGCCCCGCCCCCTGACCTGCACAGGCTCCGCCTCTTCGCAGCTCGCAGCTAGGAGAAGGTCGCCATATTCGCCGATGCACCAGGTGGCCACCTGCACCAGGGGTTGCTGGGAAAAAAGCGGGGTGGGGGACGACCCCCCCCAAATGAGAGACTGTGGATTAGCCCCGCCCCCAAAACTGCCTGGCCCCTCCTCCCACCAGGATTCCGCCTCCCCCCACCAATCACCTCCGCCCTCCCCCTTCTCCCCCTCCCCCACCGAGACCCCCCTCACCGGGGAGATGTCGCAGGCCAGTGCCTCATAGAGACGTCTCACAATGTAGGGGTGCAGCTCCCCGGCCCCCCCAATCAGCTGGATCAGGCGGGAGACAGCATCGTCTGGCACCGAAGAGCCGGCCTGGGGCGGGGGAGACCTGGTTACCCCCCGGACCCCCATCATTCCCAGCTCCCCCCCCAGCCCCCATCTGCCCCCCCTCCCCCCGGACCCCCATCATTCCCAGCTCCCTCCCCAGCCCCCATCTGCCCCCTCCCCCCGGACCCCCATCATTCCCAGCTCCCTCCCCCCAGCCCCCATCTGCCCCCCTCCCCCCGGACCCCCATCATTCCCAGCTCCCCCCCCAGCCCCCATCTGCCCCCCTCCCCCCAGACCCCCATCATTCCCTCCCCCAGCCCCCATCTGCCCCCCTCCCCCCGGACCCCCCATCATTCCCAGCTCCCCCCCCCAGCCCCCATCTGCCCCCCTCCCCCCAGACCCCCATCATTCCCTCCCCCAGCCCCCATCTGCCCCCCTCCCCCCGGACCCCCATCATTCCCAGCTCCCCCCCCAGCCCCCATCTGCCCCCCTCCCCCCAGACCCCCATCATTCCCTCCCCCAGCCCCCATCTGCCCCCCCTCCCCCCGGACCCCCCATCATTCCCAGCTCCCCCCCCAGCCCCCATCTGCCCCCTCCCCCCGGACCCCCATCATTCCCAGCTCCCTCCCCCAACCCCCATCTGCCCCTCCTCCCTGCCACTTACCCCACTGCCCCCCAGAGCCCCATCATTCCCAGCTCCCTCCCCCAGCCCCCATCTGCCCCTCCTCCCTGCCACTTACCCCACTGCCCCCCAGAGCCCCATCATTCCCAGCTCCCTCCCCCAGCCCCCATCTGCCCCTCCTCCCTGCCACTTACCCCACTGCCCCCCAGAGCCCCATCATTCCCAGCTCCCCCCCCAGCCTCCATCTGCCCCTCCTCCCTGCCACTTACCCCGCTGCCCCCCTCCCCCTGGACCCCCATCATTCCCAGCTCCCTCCCCCAGCCCCCATCTGCCCCCCTTCACCCGGACCCCCATCATTCCCAGCTCCCTCCCCCAGCCCCCATCTGCCCCCCTTCACCCGGACCCCCATCATTCCCAGCTCCCTCCCCAAGCCCCCATCTGCCCCTCCTCCCTGCCACTTACCCCACTGCCCCCCTCCCCCTGGACCCCCATCATTCCCAGCTCCCTCCCCCAGCCCCCATCTGCCCCCCTTCACCCGGACCCCCATCATTCCCAGCTCCCTCCCCAAGCCCCCATCTGCTCCTCCTCCCTGCCACTTACCCCACTGCCCCCCTCCCCCCTGGACCCCCATCATTCCCAGCTCCTTCCCCCAGCCCCCATCTGCCCCCCTCCCCCCGGACCCCCATCATTCCCAGCTCCCTCCCCCAGCCCCCATCTGCCCCCCTCCCCCCGGACCCCCATCATTCCCAGCTCCCTCCCCCAGCCCCCATCTGCCCCCCTCCCCCCAGAGCCCCATCATTCCCAGCTCCCTCCCCCAGCCCCCATCTGCCCTCCTCCCTGCCACTTAACTCACTGCCCCCCCAGAGCCCCATCATTCCCAGCTCCCCCCCCAGCCTCCATCTGCCCCTCCTCCCTGCCACTTACCCCGCTGCCCCCTCCCCCTGGCCCCCCATCATTCCCAGCTCCCTCCCCCAGCCCCCATCTGCCCCCCTTCACCCGGACCCCCATCATTCCCAGCTCCCTCCCCCAGCCCCCATCTGCCCCCCTTCACCCAGACCCCCATCATTCCCAGCTCCCTCCCCAAGCCCCCATCTGCCCCTCCTCCCTGCCACTTACCCCACTGCCCCCCTTCACCCGGACCCCCATCATTCCCAGCTCCCTCCCCCAGCACCCATCTGCCCCCCTTCACCCGGACCCCCATCATTCCCAGCTCCCTCCCCAAGCCCCCATCTGCCCCTCCTCCCTGCCACTTACCCCACTGCCCCCCTCCCCCTGGCCCCCCATCATTCCCAGCTTCCTCCCCCCAGCCCCCCATCTGCCCCCCTTCACCCAGACCCCCATCATTCCCAGCTCCCTCCCCCAGCCCCCATCTGCCCCTCCTCCCTGCCACTTACCCCGCTGCTCCCCTCCCCCTGGACCCCCATCATTCCCAGCTCCCTCCCCCAGCCCCCATCTGCCCCCCTCCCCCCGGACCTCCATCATTCCCAGCTCCCTCCCCCAGCCCCCATCTGCCCCCCTCCCCCCAGAGCCCCATCATTCCCAGCTCCCTCCCCCAGCCCCCATCTGCCCCTCCTCCCTGCCACTTACCCCACTGCCTCCTCCCATCTCTTCCCAGCCAGCGATCTCCCCCTGCACCCGCAGATCTCTCTGCGTTCTCCCTGTACCCAGATCTCCCTCTGCACCCCCAGATCTCTCTGCGTTCTCCCCGTACCCAGATCTCCCTCTGCACCCCCAGATATCTCTGCGTGCTCCCTTCACCCCCAATTTGCCTGCTGCACCCCCAGATGCCCGCCTCTCACCATGGTCAGCACTTGCAGCATGGTGTCTATATGCCAGCGTTTGTTCGGAGCAAATCTGGGGGCGACAAGAGATAAAGGGGGTGGGGGGGGGCCACACGCTGACCCCCCCAGCCCCACTCCTCACAGTGCCCCCTGCCAGCCAGACTCACCTCTCGGCAGCGAGGAGCAGCCCTGAGGCGCAGGGGGGCTTCATGGCTGGGGGGCAGGTCTCCAGGAAACCCAGCAGCTCCTGGGTCATGGTCCGGATGTTGGCACCCGTCAGCAGGGCCAGGCTGAGATCCAGGGCGCGTCTGGGTGCAGAGAGGGAGGGGGGTCAGTCACTGGGGGCCGGGCCCGCCCCAGCCCCCCCTCCAGGTGCCCCCAGGCCCCCCGTGTCTCACCGGTGGATGGAGGGGTCCGGGTCACGCAGACAGGCCAGCACGGTGGCACGGTGCCTCTGGAGGGCGCTCTGCTCCGCATGCACCAGCCGCAGCAGGGACGTCAGGGCCACAGACCTGGGGAACGGCCCCCCCGCCTCGGGGTGAGCGCCCCGCGCGGCCTCCCGGACGCCTGGGTCCCGTCCCCGGCTCTCCAGTCACCCCCAACCCCTCCCCGCCCTGTGCCCCCAAACTCAGCTCTCCCTGCCCTGTGCCCCCAAACTCAGATCCCCCAACCCAGCCACTCCCCGCCCTGTGTCCCCAAACTCAGATCTCCCTGCCCTGTGCCCCCAAACTCAGACCCCCCACACAGCCCCTCCCTGCCCTGTGCCCCCAAAACTCAGATTCCCCCAGCTCCTCCCCGCCCTGAGCCCCCAAACTCAGATCCCCCCGACCCAGACCCCCATGCCCCCAAACTCAGATCCCCCAACCCAGCCCCTCCCTGCCCTGCACCCCCAAACTCAGATCCCCCCCAACCCAGCCCCTCCATGCCCTGAGCCCCCAAACTCAGATCCCCAGCCCCTCCCTGCCCTGTGCCCCCAAAACTCAGATTCCCCCAGCTCCTCCCCGCCCTGAGCCCCCAAACTCAGATCCCCCTGACCCAGACCCCCATGCCCCAAACTCAGATCCCCCCAACCCAGCCCCTCCCTGCCCCCCCAAACTCAGATCCTCTCACCCAGCCCCTTCCCGCTCTGTGGCCCCAAACTCAGATCCCCCACCCAGCCCCTCCCTGCCCTGTGCCCCCAAACTCTCATCCCCCATCCAACCCCTCAAAACAGCTCCTCCCCATCCTCTGTCCCCCCAATCTAGCCCCCCCTCCTCTCTCTTTCTCACCCCAAACCCAGCCCCTCCCAGTCATCCTCCCTGACACCACCCCCAAACCTAGCCCCATCTCCCATTCCCTCCATTTCCCCCCACCCCCCGCATCCCACAGGGCGCTAATGTCCAGGACACCTGGGTCCCATTTGCAGTCCTGGTCTCTTCCCACCCCCTTTCTTACTAGGGGCCACAGGGAGCGTCCCGGACACCTGGGTCCTTTTTACCTGATGTTCCGATCCCTGCTGAGGAGGAATCGTCCCAGAATATTGACAGCCAGAACCTGGGGGAGAGCAGGGGAAGAGGCTGAAGGGGAGCTAGGAAGGAGGGGATGGGGCAGTGCAGCCAGGGAATGAGCCGGGAATCAGATTCCAGGGTTGGGTGGTGTTAACCTCCGGAACTACCCGCTACTGGATTGTGGCCCAAATGTTGAAGGGCGGGGGCTGGGAACGAGGGAAATGGGCAGAGAGATTGGAGGAGGAGTGGCGGGGGGGCGGAAATGGGGCAGAGCAGCCAATGAATGAGTGGGGAATCGGGTCTCACGATTAGATTGCTCCTGGGTGCAGTTTGGGGGCATTGACCTGGGGAACTACCTGCTACTGGATTCTGGCTTGACTGGGGGAGGGAACGGGGCTCTGGAAGGGGGAGCAGGGCAAAGAGAACGAATGAGTGGGGAGGAAGGAGGGGATGGAGCTGAGCAGACAGAGGGGATGAGGCCCCAGGGTTAAATTATGCCTGGGAGGCGGTTGGGGGGCATTAACCTGCGGAACTACCCGCTACTAGATTCTGCACTGATTGGGGGAGGGAGGAAGGGGGAAGCATGGCAGAGTCCCGGGCGGAGGAGTGCTCGGGGGTCAGGTTTGTGCCCCCCCCCGTACCCGCAGGCCGGGCGCCGAGCGCACCGCTGTGATGGTCAGCACCGTCTCGTACAGCACCGCGCTCCCCACGTTGTGCAAGGTCTCCGTGTTTGTGGCCACCTGGTGGAGGGGGAGACGGGGTGGGGGGGGTCAGCACCGGCTCGGTGCTTGCTCCCCCCTCCTCCCACCCCTCCCTTCCCTGCCCCCACATCTGCCCTCCTGCCCCTCCCCCTCCCATGCCCCACCCACCTGGGCCAGGATGTCGTTCATGGCCTCGCTGGTCTCCTCACTGCCCTGTCCCAGGACTCTCAGCAGCCGCAGGGCGCGCACCTGGGAGGGGAGATTGGGGGTGTCAGGGAGGGGGGTCGGGTGAGGGGACCCTAAGGGGCAGCAGGGGGTGGGGGGACTAGGGGGATGGCTGGGGGCATGGGAAGAAGGTGGGGGGTATGTTTGAGGGGATGGGTGAGGGCAAGGTGAGGGGACAGGATGGGGGAATGACGCTGGGGGGCAGGGAAGGGGGGTACCTGCAGGAAGGGGTCACTGACCCCCATGATGCTGTGCTCTGGCGAGTACCCCGACACCTCTAAGTTGCGCAGCATCTCCACCACTTGGGGCACGGCCTGGAGGGGGGATGGGGGTGAGTACATTGTTCCCCCATATCACTCCCATCATCCCTTCCCTTCTCTCCCCACCCCTCCAGCACTCCATATCCCCTACCACCTCTGGAAACACCTATCCCCAGTGGGGGTGGGGGGCTGGGAGCCAGGACTCCTGGTTCTCTCCCAGCGAGGGGACCCCCTCCCCAGCTGGTAGCTAGAGCAGGAGGCGCTGGGGGCCCAGACTCCTGGGTTCTCTCCTGGCTCTGGGAGGGGAGTGGGGGCCAGTGGTTAGAGCAGGGGGTGCTGGGGGCCCGGACTCCTGGGTTCTCTCCTGGCTCTGGGAGGGGAGTGGGGGCTAGTGGTTAGAGCAGAGGGTGCTGGGGGCCCGGACTCCTGGGTTCTCTCCTGGCTCTGGGAGGGGAGTGGGGGCTAGTGGTTAGAGCAGGGGGGTGCTGGGAGCCCAGACTCCTGGGTTCTCTCACCTTGCGGAAGTGACTCAAGACATCCGGGCTTCGCTCGCACATTTCCGTGATCAAGAGCAGGGTGACGTGAAGAAGGCCTGACAAGAGGCCGACAGGTGTCAATCAACTCCCCGGGCTCAGGGTGAGGATTCTAACCCCCCTCCCTTCTCTCTGGGCTGCAACCCCTCACCATGGCATCAGGACAATCCTTGGCAGGGGCCAGCTCCTCTGCGGCTGGGGGTTATGGGCCAACGAGGGTATTTTGGTAAGAGGGGTATGACCCCTAGGCGTGCCTCAGTTTACCCACGGACTCCCTAGCCGCTGGGGGAGGGGGGCTGAGGCCATCTGGGTTGGGGTCTAATGGACCAGGAAGGCCTGGGCGGACTCAGCGCAGGTGGGAAAACCCAACGCTGGACCACGGAGGGGCGACACCTCTTGTCTCCATTCCACAGCCAGAGGAGGGGCTGGAGCCAGAAGGGCCCCTCTAGGGGTCCCTCCCTCCATCCCCAGATGTCTGCCTCCGCCCCCCCCGAAAGGTCATCATGGAAGGACCTCAGGGGATCGGCTGAGGCGGGATCACGGTGCGGGATGGGGGCAGAGGTTCCTGGCGGCCGGGGGGGCAGCACTGAGGATTGGGGGGGACAGGGCGTTTCAGGGGTCCCTCACCGTGGCGTCGCTCCTTGAGGAGCCGGTCGCAGACGGGGACAAAGACGTCAGAGAGCTCCGGGACTTTGCGGACAATGTGGACGGCGCAGGCCACAGCCTGGGGGGGGCAGAGAGGGGTTAGGGGTTGCAGGGGGGTTAGGAGTTGCAGGGGGAAGGGGGGGTTAGGGGCTGCGGGCAGCAGAGGAGGGGCTTAGGGGTTGCAGGGGGCAGAGAAGGGGGTTAGGGGTTGCAGGGGGCCAGAGCAATGGGTTAGGGGTTGTGGGGGGCGGGGGGGATAGGAGTTGCAGGGGGCAAAGGAGGGGGTTAGGGGTTGCAGGGGGCAGAGGGGTTTAGGGGGTTACAGAGGCAGAGGAGGGGGTTAAGGGTTGCGGGGGGCAGGGGGTTTAGGGGTTGCAGGGGGCAGAGGGGGTTAGAGGTTGCAGGGGGCAGAGGAGGGGGTTAGGAGTTGTGGAGGGCAGGGGGGTTAGGGGTTGTGGGGGGCAGAGGAGGGGTTTAGGGGTTACAGGGGCAGAGGAGGGGGTTAAGGGTTGTGGGGGTTAGGGGTTGTGGGGGGCAGCGGAGGGATTTAGGGGTTACAGGGGCAGAGGAGGGGGTTAAGGGTTGCGGAGGTCAGGGGGTTAGGGGTTGTGGGGGGCAGAGGAGGGGTTTAGGGGTTACAGGGGCAGAGGAGGGGGTTAAGGGTTGCGGGGGGCAGGGGGGTTGGGGTCTGGGTTAGAGGAGGAGAAGTGGCTAGGGGTTGGGGGAACAAGAGAGGCTTGTAGGGGATGGGGGTCACGGCGAGGAGGGGTTGGGGGGGTCCCCACTCACCTTCCTGCGCACCGGGGCTGGGGCGTCCCCCGCCAGCTGCTGCACCTCCCCCGCCAGGTCACGGCACATCCCCGCCGAGCCCAGGCAGCCCAGACAGCCCAGCGCCAGGCCCTGCACGCAGGGGGAGGGGTGCGCCAGGTCGCTGCAGGGAGAGGGGGGGTGAACCCCAAGGACTGGCCCAGCCCCCCAAACCCCAGCTCGGACACCCCACCCTCATCCCCTGAACCCCACATTCCTGTCTTCACCGCCCAGATTCAACCCTAGCCCCCCAAACCTCCAGTGCCCATAGCCAGAAGCTCAAGCTCCTCTGAGTTCCTGAACCCCCATACCCCAGCCTGAGCACCCCAGATCCATCATCCCCCTTGGGGTCCCCCCAAACCCCCATACCCCAGCCTGAGCACCCCAGAACCATCATCCCCCTTGGGGTCTCCCCAATCCCCCATACCCCAGCCTGAGCCCCCCAGAACCATCAGCCCCCTTGGGGTCCCCCCAAACCCTCATACCCCAGCCTGAGCCCCCCAGAACCATCAGCCCCCTTGGGGTCCCCCCAAACCCCCATACCCCAGCCTGAGCACCCCAGAACCATCAGCCCCCTTGGGGTCCCCCCAAACCCCCATACCCCAGCCTGATACCCCCAGAACCATCAGCCCCCTTGGGGTCCCCCCAAACCCCCATACCCCAGCCTGAGCACCCCAGAACCATCAGCCCCCTTGGGGTCCCCCCAAACCCCCATACCCCAGCCTGATACCCTCAGAACCATCAGCCCCCTTGGGGTCCCCCCATACCACAGCCCTGAGCCCCCAGCACCATCAGCCCCCTTGGCATACCCCAAATCTCGAATCCTCAGCCCCCCCAAACCCGATCTCCCCCTCACTTCTTGATGCTATTGGTCAGGAGCAAGTGGGCATCCTGCCTCTCGTCCAATAGGAGCGCAGCACCCAGGTAGCCTATCCGCTTCTGGTGGAATTGGGGTGAGGCCAAGAGCTTCAGACACTCCATCTGGGGGGACAAGGGGGGTGTGGGGTAGAGGGGATCAGTGAGGGGAGGGGCTATTGGAGGAATGGGATGCAGAGGGGTGCAGGGTGGGAGGATTGGGGGTGCAGGCAGTTCAGGGGCAACAGGTGGAAGATAAATTAACAATAATCTTAGTCCCCATCTTGCCCTGCTGGGGTCCCCCCAGGAGGAGCAGACAGGGGGTTAGGGATACTGGGGTCCCACCAGGCCTAGGGCACAGCAGGGCCAGGGTTTGGAGATCCCGGGGGAAGGGAGCAAGATATTGAGATCTCAGGGGGACTAGAGGTGCAAAAGGGGTTACTGTGGTGTGGGGGTGCAGTGTGGAGCCTGGGGGTGCAGTGGGGGATCTCGGGGGCTTGGGGTGCACTGAAGGGCCTGGTAGTCCAGTGGGATATATTGGGGTGTGGGTGTGCAGTGGGGTTCTGGGGGTGCAGTGAGGGATATCAGGGTATGGGGGTACAGTGGGGTTCTGGGGGTGCAGTGAGGGATATCGGGGTACAGAGGGGCAGTAGGAGGTCTGGGGTGCAGTGGGGGATATCAGGGTCTGGCGGTGCAGTGGGGGATATCAGGGTGTGGGGTGCAGTGGGGGCCTGGGGGTGCAGTGGGGAATATCAGGGTCTGGAGGTGCAGTGGGGGATATTGGGGTGTGGGGGTCCAGTGGGGTTCTGGGGGTGCAGTGGGGGATATTGGGGTACAGAGGGGCAGTAGGAGGTCTGGGGTACAGTGGGGGATGGGGTGCAGTGGGGTTCTGGGGGGTGCAGTGGGGAATATTGGGGTGCAGAGGGGCAGTAGGAGGTCTGGAGGTGCAGTGGGGGATATCAGGGCATGGGGTGCAGAGGGGGTAGGAAGTCTAGGGTGCAGTTGGGAATATTGGGGCATGGGGGTGCAGTGGGGTTCTGGGGGTGCCGTGGGGGATATCAGGGTGCAGTGGGGGGTGCCTGGCAGTGCAGTAGGGGATATCGGGGCCTGGGGTGCTGTGGGGTTCTGGGGTATAGCGGGACGCGGTTCCCTTACCTGGCCGAAGTGGGCAGGGTACCCCAGCAGGTGGATGTAGAGCAGTTTGGTGAGGTTGGCGGTGCCGGCCTGGGGGTCCCCGGCCCGAATGGCCCCCCGGATCCGGGCACACTCCCGCTGCACCAGCTCCCGCTCCACCGCCTGCGTCCGCGCCCCCCGCACCCTCCGGATCAGCTCCGGGAGCGTCAGGAGGGGGTCCCCCATCCTGGGAGGAGAGGGAGGGGGTTACCCCCGAGACACAGCCGCCCTTAACCGAACCCCACCACCCCGTATCCCAGTCCCCCCCTCACTCCCTCCCCCCACACCTGGGCCCTGTCTCCTCCCCATCACCCTTCCCCCACTCACCACGTCTCTCCCCCCAATTCCTTCCCCCCCATAGGTCCCCCTGGGCCCCATTTCCCCCTCCATGGCCCCATCCCCCCACTTCCCTCACCCGCCACGTGCACCTGGGCCCCCTCCCTCTTTGTCCCTCACATTCCCTTCCCCTCCCCCCCGACCCCTCCTGGCACATCCCTGGGCCCTTGCCTCCCCCTCACCTGGCTGCTCTCCTAAACCAGCCCCTCCCCCTCCATCTCTTCAGGACGGGGGGGCTCCGCTTCCTGCCCCCCGCTTACCTGCCTGTCTCCAGACTTCCGCAGAAGACCTCACCTGTGCGCTGCGCTCACCTGGCGCCCGCCGCCCCCTGCTGGCCGCGGGGCAGAACTGCACCCATGGGGCCGGAGAGGGACTGGGGAAGTAGGGGGATGGGGGCAATAACTGAGGGGTTGGGGGTTCTGGGGGGTTTCGGGGGAAGCCTTTGGGGGGGAAACCGGGGGGTACTGGGTTTTCGGGGGGGGTCTGAGGAAGAAGGAGGGGCTTTTGGAAGAGCTGGGATGGGTCGGTTCTTGGGGGCGCTGTGGCGCTGGGATGCGGGGGGCCCACCCAGGAGGAAGGAGCCTGGCCCATCCCCCTTCGACCCCAGCCTCGGAGGGGGTGTGGGGCTAGGGGCAGCCCCCAGGCTCTGCCGACACTACAATCAGGGACACTGGGTAATGAGGGGCTGGGAGCCTGCCCGGACTCCTGGGTTCTCGCCCTGGCTCTGGGAGGGGAGTGGGGCCCAGTGGGTTGGAGGTGGAGGCTGTGGGCCCAGACTCCTGGGTTCTCGTCCCCTGGGAGGGGAGGGGAGTCTAGTGCTTACAGTGGGGAGGGGGGGATGGGAGCCAGGACTCCTGGGTTCTAGCCCCAGCTCTGGGAGGGGAGTGAGGGCTGGTGGGTTAGAGCAGGGGGGGCTGGGAGCCAGGACTCCTGGGTTCTAGCACCAGCTCTGGGAGGGGAGTGGGGGATGGTGGGTTGGAGGTGGAGGCTGGGGCCCGGACTCCTGGGTCCTCTCCTAGACTCCTTGGTGCTGAGCGATGACGGGCTGGGGGTGCTACTGGTGGGGGCGAGCAACCCATGGCCTCTCTCTGGTTGTGGGAAATAACAGCTCTCCCTCAGAGCCCATGGTCCAGCCCCTCCCCCATCCCTGGGCTGGAGTGGAGCGGGGGTGGGGGCTGGAGTTGGGGGGGCTGAGCCCAGGGTCTGTACAGAGTCAGGGTCCCCGGGCCATGCCGGGTCCCCTATGCCCACGTCATTACAACATCTCCCCCCCCATGTAGTATCCCCCTCGAATTGACCCCCCTGAGTCCCCGTCACAGACACAGGCCCTGGCTCCATCCTTGCTTAGCCCCCAGCCCCTGGGGGAACCCAGTGACCCCCCCAATGCCTGAGCCAGCCCCCCCCCCAGGGTCTCCCTCCTCACTCCCCGCTCTCCCAGTTCTGTCAGCAGGTGCCATGTAGGGGACTCCCCATGGAGAGGTGCTGAAATGGGGGGCGCCTGGGGGGTGCTGTCAGGGGGTGTTTCTCACACCCCTGCGGGGGCTGAGATGGGGTGTCCCAAGCGCATTGGTTAGAGGAGGGTCCAGGAGCACCCCTAGGATCCCGGAGATGGATCGTCTGCCAGATCCCTGGACCTGTAGAGACGCTGGAGGGACACGGGATGGTCAGGTGGCGGCGCCGAGGGGCCCTTTCCCACAATCCTCCCGGGCTGGGTATGGGAGAACTTCACAGGGTATCCCTGGAGAGATGAAAAGGGGACCCTTCCCAGAATCCCCAGGGGCTGGGGTAAGAACATGGGACAGCATTGGGGGGAACAGACGGGGCTGCGTCTAGGACTGCTGAAGTCATGGAGATGGTGGGAGACCACGGCATGTGGCTGGAGAGATGCCGGGGAGGGGGGACCCTTCCCAGGATCCCTTAGGGCTGGAGACCCCAGAATCCTCAGCGTGGTAACAGCTGGGGCAGCTCGGGGACCCCGACAGGGGACCATCCTCTGGAGGGGGTGCCCCAAGCGGACGTCCCCACCCAGGCAGCCCCAGACACGACGGGGGCCCTGATCTCGGCTGGGGTGTGTGCAGCACCTGGCACAATGGGGCCCTGATTTCAAAATGGAAATAAACCCGTTTTTAACTAGGAGAGAATTACTGACTGGATCTGCTTCGTTCTTCAATGCCTGGATGCTTTGTACCCAGACCTGGCGGCTCTGTCCACCTTCCTCTCCAGCTCGCCCATCAGATATGGGCTGGTGAACCACGCCAGCCTGTATTGGACAGACCGCGACCCCCCGGCATCCATACCCAACTGGCTAATGACCATGCTGCCAACTCTGCTAAGTTGCTCCCAGCCCTGCCCCTTAAATTGCCAGCTTCGGGAGTCCTGACATTTCACCTTCCCTCTAGGCCATTCCCAGCCCCTGGGATGGCGGGGACCAGCTGGGGAACGGGAGTCCACGAACCACAGAGGGGGTGAAGAGCCCTGGAAATGGGGCATTTTTCACTTTTGTGGTTTGCTCGAGGTCCCGGTGGCTGATTTCTCTGCCCCCGGGGGCCACGTGGTTGTAATTAGAGTGGGTGGGTTAGAGCAGGGGGGCTGGGAGCCAGAACCCCTGGGTTCTCTCCCCGGCTCTGGGAGGGGAGTGGGGTCCAGTGGTTCGGCGGGGGGAGGGGCTGGGAGCCAGGACTCCTGGGTCCTCTCCCCAGCCTGGGGGGAGGGGTCTCTTTAAGACCATAGAGACACGGAGGAGTCCTCCAGGCTCCTCCCAGAGCGACCTCTCACTCCCTGCGCACCCGCTCTATCTTGCACTCGATGGTCGGAGCCTCTCTGGGAAGCGCCATCTCTATGGTGAGCGGCGGCCGCTCTGGGATGTGAAACCATAGAGCCTCGCCCCGCCCCGAGCCCGCTCCCAGCCCCGCCCCTAGCGGCAGCGCGGGCAGGTGGAAGAGCCCGGACTCCTGGGTTCCCTGCCTGGCACCGGGAGGGGAGTGGGGGCCGGTGGTTAGAGTCCGGGGAGCCCGGACTCCTGGGTTCCCTGCCCGGCACCGGGAGGGGAGTGGGGGCCGGTGGTTAGAGTCCGGGGAGCCCGGACTCCTGGGTTCCCTGCCCGGCACCGGGAGGGGAGTGGGGGCCGGTGGTTAGAGTCCGGGGAGCCCGGACTCCTGGGTTCCCTGCCCGGCACCGGGAGGGGAGTGGGGGCCGGTGGTCAGAGTCCGGGGACCCCGGACTCCTGGGTTCCCTGCCCGGCACCGGGAGGAGAGTGGGGGCCGGTGGTTAGAGTCCGGGGAGCCCGGACTCCTGGGTTCCCTGCCCGGCACCGGGAGGGGAGTGGGGGCCGGTGGTCAGAGTCCGGGGAGCCCGGACTCCTGGGTTCCCAACACGAAAGAAGATGATGTCAGTCCATTTTCCCTTTTTTTTTATTAATATATTTTTATTAAATTTCTGTTTTTTTTAAATCTGCAAGACTTTTTTGTTTTCAATCCCAAAGACACGATATAAGAAATATCCAGTGGAAAAGGCAATCCGGGGGAGGGGACATCGGATCAAGGCCGGAGCAAGGGAGGAGAAAGCCAGCAGGGAGGGAGGTAGAAAACTGCAGGGCCGTGGGGATTGGAGTCGATTATACACATTCCCAATACACTGAGCATCCTCATGCATTTTCTGGGGGACCGAGAGGGAGATTCCTGCCAGGGGGTGCCCCCAAAGCCCCCCCCAACTTCCTAACCCTGCCCTGGGTGATTGGAGGGGATGTATCCCCCACAACTATACAGCCCCCCTCTAAGTCAACACGTATCTTGGGGTATCATTGCATTCCCCTCCCATGGTCAGGCAGGACCATCTAGCCCCCCTCATTGGCCGAAATCATGTCTCCCTGCCTTCCAGAAGGTGGGATTTCTTGTTTTGCACCCGCCAATCTCTGCAAAAAGGCGGGACTTCCTGTTTTGCCCCCTTTAGGAGTATTTTCCACCCTCCGGAAGGCAGAACTTCCTCTATTGCACATCACGTCCCTTTAAAAAGATGGGACTTCCTGTTCCACCACTCTGACGAGTATCCTCAACCCTGCTGAGGGTGGAACTTCCTGTATTGCACCGTCACATCCCTACAAAAGGCAGGACTTCCTGTTTCGCCCCTTTGGGGAGTGTTCCCTACCCACTTCTTTTATTGCACCATCACATCCCTGCAAAAGGCGGGACTTCCTGTGTTGAATGCTTGGGGTGGTTCTCCTGAAGGAGGAATTTCCCCACCCTCCAGTAGATGATGTTCCACACCATGAGGTCCCTGCTTAGCCCTCTAGGAGGCAGGACTTCCTGTCTGACCCCTTTAGAACCACCCTTCGAAAGGCGGGACTTCCTCTTTTCCCCACTAGGTGTAGCAGCTGCCCTCAACAGCCTTGCACCAGGATTGAGCTCCCCAGTCGCCCCCCAATGGCAGAATCGTCCCCTTCGCCCCCTTTTTAATTTTTAACTAGTTATTTCATTCAGACGCAGCGAGAAAAGTTAAAAAAGCAGAAATAAAAGTTCGCCATTTTTGTTTGGTTTTGGAGGGGTGGGGCGAGCACACCCCCTGCTGGGATTCCCCCCCACTCCCAGCCCTGGGGTCCCCCATCCCCGATTTACTGAACCCCAAAAGAAGGAGTGCATTAAGGGGAAAGGAACCTCAAATTTCAAACGGGGGGGTTGTCGTGGTCTCAGACAGAGAGAAAGAGAAATCTGCTAGAAAGAGCCCTTCGTATGTAAACAATCTAGAGAGAGAGGGAAGGGGGCAGAGCAGGGATGGAGGAATGAAAGACACAGACCGACAAAGAATGAGAGAGAATAAAATAGAGAAGAATGAGTGAAAGAGAGAGAGAGGGAACGAGAGGAGAAAAGAACAAGTGACAGAGAGAGAGGGAATGAGACAGAGCGGCAGAGAACGAGTGACAGGTGGGGGGGGGAAGGGGCAGAGGGAGGGGTCTGGTGGGGAGCCGCTCCCCACCCCCGTCTCAGGTGAGAAGCAGAGAGAACAGGTGAGCCAGGCAGATGTCAATCAACACGACGGCCAGAACCACCAATGGGTGAGCTCCCTGCAAGGGAAAAGGGAGGGTTGAGACATGCCCCCCCGACACCCCCACCTTACCCTCTCCCCAAACACCCCCTTCCCCCATAACCCCACCCCAGCCGACGCCGACATCCCCCATACACCTCCCAACTCCTCAGCCTCAACCCCCCCCCTCTGCAAACACACCCACAACTTCCCACCACACATCCCCCACCCTCCACGTGACTCCCAGCCCCCCGCCCCACTCCGCTCTAACCCCCTACAACCCTCTCCCCTCCCAGAGCCGGGGAGAGAACCCAGGAGTCCTGGCCCTCTGTCCCCCCACTCAAACCCCCTAGGCCCCCTCCCCTCCCAGAGCCGGAGAGAGAACCCAGGAGTCCTGGCTCCCAGCCCCCTGCCCTCTAACTCACCAGACCAGCATCCCCCCTCCCCACCGCCAGTTCCTCCCAGCACCCCCCACTGCGGCTGTGCTGGGAGGGGCTGAGATGCTGCAGTGGGGCGGGAGGGATGCTGGATGGAGGATGCAGTTGCTATGAGACAAGAGCCAGGACACCAGCCAATCCCATGGAGCTTCATCAGCTGGGCCACGCCCACAACCCCCCCTCCCGTCCTGACAGACTCCTGGGTTCTCTCCCAGCTCGGGCACGGGAGTGGGGACTGGTGGTTGGGGGGAGGGGCTGGGAGCCAGGACTCCTGGGTTCTCTCCCGGTTCTGGGAGGTGGGAAGATGGGGGTGCCCCTTTGCCCCTCTTACCTGTCTCACGGCTGCTCCTGTCTCCTTCTCACCCTGAGCCGCAGCCCCCACCCCCGAAGGCAGCTTGTCAGCCCCCAGTCCAGAGTGCCCCAGGGGTCCCGCCACCTCTGGCCCCGCCTGGGGCTCCCCAATATCCAGCTGGGGGAGATCTTCCTCATAGTCCTCCTCCTCCTCTTCCTCCTGGAGGCTTCCAGAGCTGCCGCTGGGAGGGGTGCCCACCAGGGGGCGCCCTGCCTCGTCCCCCTCCCACAGTCCCTCGGGTGGGAACCCCGGTGTCCGGGCAGGGAACCTCCGGCACCCCCACTCGTCCTCAGGGTCTGATGCATCCGCAGGGGGCACTCGAGGGGGTCCGCCGTTCTCCAGAGGGTGCCAAGTCCGGCGGGGGTCCCCCCTCCAGGGCTGCAGCGGGGTGGGGGGGTAGCTGGGGTCTGGGGTCACGTCGGATGGGGTGACCCCATTTTCGTAGACCCCCGGGCTGTCATATTCTAACAGGTCCGTGTCGGTGCCTTCGGAGTCCAGGCGGGGCCGTGGCTCTGGGTTTTTGGGGGCAGAGAGAAAAGGGGGGTCAACAGTGGGGTTCAGTTGATAGCATCCCACAGGGTTCAATGCCCCCCACAAATTCAGCCCCCCCCACACTGTCAGGAGAATCCAGGTTTGGGGGTGCAGGGAGAAAAGGGATGGGGGGGATCAGAAATTGGAAGGCGGATACAAAATGGGTGCCGTGGGGTGAGAAAGGGGGTTCAGGTCAAAATCACCCCCATACAAGCATGGGGAGCGGTGGATGCCCCTTCCGCAAAATGGGGGACCCCACAGGCACCCCTGTACAGGGGGGGCTGGGCCGGGGGGCTCCCCGACAGACCCAGGATTAGGTGCTCCTTCCCTGCCCCACCCCCAAACTCACCAGGGTCATCCAGGATGGGTTGAAGATCCTGGGCCAGGATCTTGGCCACTCGAGCCGCCTCCACGGCCTTCTCGGCAGAGGCCAGCGCGGCCGTGGCCTTCAGCCGGGCATCGGCCGCCCTGGGGAGAGGGCAGGGTGGGTCTCTGTGGGGTGGGACCTCCCTGGGGTCAGCGCTGGCCCCTCCCCCAGCCAAGCCTGCCCACCTATCCTGCACCCATCCCTAGTGCAACCAGCCTAACCCTCGGCACCTACCACCCCTCCCCATCCATCCTACCCCCCAGCCCCGATCCCCCCATCCAGCCCCACCCTGGGCCCCAGCACCTGTTCCCACTCATAGTTACTGATCACACACCCTGGACCCCAGGAATCACCCCAGATCCATCCCTATACAGCGCCCAGCCCCCACCTTGCCCCTGCACTTCACCCAGTCCCCAACACCCTCCCCCTAATTCCCAGCCCCCTCCCCCGCCATGCCAAGGGAAGCGCCCTTCCCCCACCAGCAGCCTCTCTGCCCCCCCCAAGCCCAGTGGATGCTGCTGCTCCGCTGTTTCCACAGCAACCGCCAGCCAATTGCTGTTGCCATCACCCGGTTGCCTAGGAGACCAGGCAGCCTCTGCTAGGCCCTTGCACACACTCCATGTAACCTGTCTTCCCCAGCCCCCAACCATGCCCTGGCTGGGGATGGCAACACGGCAGGGAGGGTGGGGGGGAAGAGCAGGGAATGGTGGGGGAGGGAAAGAAAGAAAGAAAGAAAGAAAGAAAGAAAGAAAGAAAGAAAGAAAGAAAGAAACACAAAACGAGACACAAAACGAGACAGCCAGCGAAAGAAATAATTAACGAAAAGCAACAAGAGGAGAGTGCCAGAGGAAAGGAGAGAAAAGCAAACTCCAGCCAGACAGAGAGGAGCCATCATCGCTGTTTGTTGGCAGAGCCAACGTCTCAATTCCAGTGCTGGGCAAGGACACAAGTTCTGGCAGCCAAGTCCATCCACCCACCTGCTTTCCCTCTGTCAGCTAGAAACCCAATGATCCCCAAGAAAGCACCTTGGTATGGTCAAGTTTGGGCGGTAGGGCCTTCCCCTCCAGCACCCCGATCTCAGCAAGGCCTCCACACCATTCACCCAGCCACACAGCTTCTCCCCTGTCCAGGCCAACTGGACAACTTTCAAGATGACTGCCCCAATTGGGGTAACTTGAACCAACTTCAAATGGCCGCCCCAACTGGGGTCATTAGAACCAACTTCCAAGATGGCTACTCTTGACCTCACCCTAATGCAGGGTGGACTCCCCCTTCTTAGTAGGGGTGGGACTTTTTCTGCAGCCCCTCAACTGACCACTGGGACCTTCCAATTCATTTGCCTACTGGGACTCCATCATTAATTAGTTCCCATCCAGCCCCTGTTTCACCCATGCATGCCCGCAGGGAGGGTGGTTGACAAAATAACCCATGTGCCTCTGGGAGAATGGACAAGTTGGTGTTCCATGGTCATCAACAAGCTTTCAAGATGGCTGCTTAGTTGGGGAGGTCACTTGAATCAACTTTTAAATTGCTGCCCAGCTGAGGGTGGTTTGAACCTGATTTCAAGATGGCTACCCCAGTTGAGGGTCACTTGATCCAACTTTCGAGACGGCTACCCAGTTGGGCTGGCTTGAGCCAACTTTCAAGATGGCTACCACTTGGGGGTGTCACTTAACCCATGTTTCAAGATGTCTACCCACTCGGGGGGTCACTTGAGCCAACTTTCAAGATGGCTGCCAGTGATCCCCTCATGACCTCTCCCCATCGTGGTTTGAGGTCTCCCTTCCCAGGCAGGAAGTGAAGGTTTAGGAAGGAGGGAAAATGGCACCTGGGGAGGGGGTTGTGGGACAAGAGGCCCCTCCATGTGGATGGAGGAGTTATGACTTTGGGCCTACTGAGGCCTACAAGGCCTATGTGAAGCCTGGGCCTTGGCTAGATTTGTGGCCAGGAGAAAAGGCAGTGTTCTGGGATGTTTTTCAGAGGTGAATCACAGGACCCAGAGGGGCTCCCTGCCCAAACCCCTGAAGCCCAATTCAAATCCCAGACCCACTGCAGGCCCCAGAGAGTGTAACAGGGAGTGTTATTTAGACACACGTCCACTGCCCCCTGACCACACACACTGCCCCCCCGCCATTCTTCTACATCTCCCCTCCCCTCTGCACCCACTCCCCTCCTACATCCCCAATCCCCCGTCCCCCTTCCCCCCAAAACCCACCCCATGCTCTGCCTCCACATCCCCCACTCCTCCATGTACCCCATTCTCCTCAGTCCCATATGTCCCCACCCCACATTCCCCTCCACAGTCCCTCTCCCCCCACACTCCCTGCACTCCCCCACCCACACCTGACAGTCCCCAATGCTCCAGCTCCCCAGCACCCCACAGCCGCCAGTGGCCCCCGTCTGCCAGCTGACCTGGTGGCCGCCATTTCCTGCTTCTGCCTGGCCAGGCTGACGGCTCTGCGGGCCATCTCCACCGCCCGGTCCACCTTCTCCTTCACCTTGCTGCGCCGGAGCGGGATGAGGTTCTTGACCTTGCCGCTCACCAGGCGGTTGAGCTTGTACTTGCCCTCTTCCTTGGTGCCGTCAGGGTAGGTGGTGCGCCCGTAGCCATGCCGCCGGTTCCCCAGCCACTCGCCTTCGTAGCGCAGCCCGTTGGAGCGCCGGCTGACCCCGTAGCCGCTGCGCCGGTCAGCACGCCACTCCCCGGCGTACACCTCGGTGGAGGAGCCCTCGATGGCCAACCGTGATGGCATCTCGGGGGGTTCGGTCTCGGCGTAGCTCAGGGTGGTGGCTTCGCTCCCGGTCGAGCTCACCCCGGCTTCGCTCTTCAGCGAGCCCCGCTTACTGCCCAGGGAGGCTTTGGACTCGGCCCGGCGCACCCGCAGGCCGCTCAGCAGCAGGGACCGCCGGAAGAAGAAGCCCCCCGTCTTCTTCTTGGCCCCCTTGGGGAAGTGCGGGTCACCGGGGAAGGCCAGCACGAAGCCACCCCGGGAGCCCGAGGCTGGGCTGTCCCCCGGGAGCAGCGGAGGGGGCAGGGGAGGGGGAGGGAGAGGAGCAGGGGGCCCGCTGGGGTCGGGGTCGCTGCGGAGGGATTCCAGCGAGGTGCGACGCAGGGAGCACACCAAGGCAGCCTGGCGGTAGGGGACGCTCTGGCGAACGCCGTAGCCGTGCCGCTTCCCGGCTTGCCACTGGCCCTGGTAGGTGCCTGCAAAGGAGGGCACGGGGGGTTAGAGCGGGGGGGACGCCAAACCGGGGGGCGGGGGATGGAAACTGGGAAGAGAGGGAGGAAGTGAAGGGAGGGAGGGAGGGAAGGTGGAACTGCAGGGATAGAGGGATTGGTGGCAGGTGGATGGATGGATGGATGGATGGATGGATGGATGGATGGAGGGTGGAACCGCAGGGATAGAGGGATTGGTGGCAGGTGGATGGATGGATGGATGGATGGATGGAGGGTGGGCGGGAGGGAGGGAGGGTGGAATGGCAGGGATAGAGGGGTGGGTGATGGACCTGGGTGGATGGATGGAAGGAGGGAGGGTGGGAGGGAGGGTGGAACCGCAGGGAGAGAGGGATTGGTGGCAGGTGGATGCATGGATGGAGGGTGGGCGGGAGGGTGGGTGGAACTGCAGGGATAGAGGGGTGGGTGATGGACCTGGGTGGATGGATGGAGGGAGGGCGGGCGGATGGCTGGCGGATGGCTGGAGGGATGAATGCGGATGCAGCAATGGAGTGCAGAACAGCGCAGGAGAGCAGATGGAGTGTGGGCCTGTGCGCGGACGTGGTTGGATGGAGGGAGCGTGAAGCTGGGCAGATGAAGGGCCCGCGCAACTGGCCAGACAGACAGATCCCCCCTTCCCCTCTCTCCCGCCCCCACCCCCCGGAGTTGGCACCCGTCTGCCCTCACCTCCGTCGGCGTAGGTCTCGGTGCCGTAGCCATCCTGCAGCCCGTCCCTCCACATGCCCTCGTAGGTGACCCCGGAGTGGCTCTCCCAGACGCCGGCCCGGCCCTTCAGCCCATGGCTCCACTCCCCCTTGTAACACCACTTGCTCTTGCGCTCCACGCCCAGCCCTTCCCGCTTGCCCTGGCTCCAATGGCCCTGGTAGGTGTTGCCGCTGGGCCAGGTGTAGACGCCCAGAGACTCGAACCCGCGCCGCCATTGCCCACTGTATTCGCCCTGGGCCCCAGGGCCGGTGCAGACCCCGTACCCGTGCGCCCGGCCATCCTGCCAGTCACCCACGTAGCAGCCGCCATCGTCAAAGTCGAACCTGCCCCCGTGGGACATGCATGTAACGAGGCCCCGCCTCCCCCGGCGCCGGCTACCCACAGGACCCTGCGCTCAT